>NW_026287135.1:45000-52500 GCF_023373465.1 Oncorhynchus keta | reverse complement strand
TCTGTCAGTGTGACTGGTCTCTCTCCTCTGGTTCTGTTATGTTCTGTCAGTGTGACCGGTCTCTCTATCTCTGGGTCTGTTATGTTCTGTCAGTATGACCAGGTCTCTCTATCTCTGGTTCTGTTATGTTCTGTCAGTGTGACCGGTCTCTCTCTGGTTCTGTTATGTTCTGTCAGTGTGACTGGTCTCTCTATCTCTGGGTCTGTTATGTTCTGTCAGTATGACGGGTCTCTCTATCTCTGGTTCTGTTCTGTTCTGTCAGTGTGACCGGTCTCTCTATCTCTGGGTCTGTTATGTTCTGTCAGTATGACAGGTCTCTCTATCTCTGGTTCTGTTATGTTCTGTCAGTGTGACCGGTCTCTCTCTGGTTCTGTTATGTTCTGTCAGTGTGACTGGTCTCTCTCTGGTTCTGTTATGTTCTGTCAGTGTGACTGGTCTCTCTCTCTGGTTCTGTTATGTTCTGTCAGTGTGACGGGTCTCTCTCTCTGGTTCTGTTATGTTCTGTCAGTGTGACTGGTCTCTCTCTCTGGTTCTGTTATGTTCTGTCAGTGTGACTGGTCTCTCTCTCTGGTTCTGTTATGTTCTGTCAGTGTGACTGGTCTCTCTCTCTGGTTCTGTTATGTTCTGTCAGTGTGACGGGTCTCTCTCTCTCTGGTTCTGTTATGTTCTGTCAGTGTGACCGGTCTCTCTATCTCTGGTTCTGTTCTGTTCTGTCAGTGTGACTGGTCTCTCTCTCTGGTTCTGTTCTGTTCTGTCAGTGTGACTGGTCTCTCTCTGGTTCTGTTATGTTCTGTCAGTGTGACTGGTCTCTCTATCTCTGGTTCTGTTATGTTCTGTCAGTGTGACGGGTCTCTCTATCTCTGGTTCTGTTCTGTCAGTGTGACTGGTCTCTCTCTCCCTGGTTCTGTTATGTTCTGTCAGTGTGACCGTCTGGTTCTGTTATGTTCTGTCAGTGTGACCGGTCTCTCTCCTCTGGTTCTGTTATGTTCTGTCAGTGTGACAGGTCTCTCTCTGGTTCTGTTATGTTCTGTCAGTGGACGGGTCTCTCTATCTCTGGTTCTGTTATGTTCTGTCAGTGTGACCGGTCTCTCTCTCTCTGGTTCTGTTATGTTCTGTTAGTGTGACGGGTCTCTCTCTCCCTGGTTCTGTTATGTTCTGTCAGTGTGACTGGTCTCTCTCTGGTTCTGTTATGTTCTGTCAGTATGACGGGTCTCTCTATCTCTGGTTCTGTTATGTTCTGTCAGTGTGACCGGTCTCTCTCTGGTTCTGTTATGTTCTGTCAGTGTGATTGGTCTCTCTCTCTGGTTCTGTTATGTTCTGTCAGTGTGACTGGTCTCTCTCTGGTTCTGTTATGTTCTGTCAGTGTGACGGGTCTCTCTCTCTGGTTCTGTTATGTTCTGTCAGTGTGACGGGTCTCTCCTCTGGTTCTGTTATGTTCTGTTAGTGTGACTGGTCTCTCTCCTCTGGTTCTGTTCTGTTCTGTCAGTGTGACTGGTCTCTCTCCCCTGGTTCTGTTATGTTCTGTCAGTGTGACTGGTCTCTCTCCTCTGGTTCTGTTATGTTCTGTCAGTGTGACGGGTCTCTCTCTCTGGTTCTGTTATGTTCTGTCAGTGTGACGGGTCTCTCTCTCCTCTGGTTCTGTTATGTTCTGTCAGTGTGACGGGTCTCTCTCTCTCTAGCCTCTGGTTCTGTTATGTTCTGTCAGTGTGACTGGTCTCTCTCTCTGGTTCTGTTATGTTCTGTCAGTGTGACCGGTCTCTCTATCTCTGGTTCTGTTCTGTTCTGTCAGTGTGACTGGTCTCTCTCCCCTGGTTCTGTTATGTTCTGTCAGTGTGACTGGTCTCTCTCTGGTTCTGTTATGTTCTGTCAGTGTGACGGGTCTCTCTCTCTGGTTCTGTTATGTTCTGTCAGTGTGACGGGTCTCTCTCTCCTCTGGTTCTGTTATGTTCTGTCAGTGTGACGGGTCTCTCTCTCTCTAGCCTCTGGTTCTGTTATGTTCTGTCAGTGTGACTGGTCTCTCTCTCTGGTTCTGTTATGTTCTGTCAGTGTGACCGGTTCTCTCTCTCTGGTTCTGTTATGTTCTGTCAGTGTGACTGGTCTCTCTATCTCTGGTTCTGTTATGTTCTGTCAGTGTGACCGGTCTCTCTCTCCTCTGGTTCTGTTATGTTCTGTCAGTGTGACGGGTCTCTCTCTCTCTCTGGTTCTGTTATGTTCTGTCAGTGTGACTGGTCTCTCTCTCCTCTGGTTCTGTTATGTTCTGTCAGTGTGACCGGTCTCTCTCTCCTCTGGTTCTGTTATGTTCTGTCAGTGTGACGGGTCTCTCTCTCTCTCTGGTTCTGTTATGTTCTGTCAGTGTGATGGGTCTCTCTCTCCTCTGGTTCTGTTATGTTCTGTCAGTGTGACTGGTCTCTCTCTCTGGTTCTGTTATGTTCTGTCAGTGTGACCGGTCTCTCTCTCCTCTGGTTCTGTTATGTTCTGTCAGTTGACCGGTCTCTCTCTCTCTGGTTCTGTTATGTTCTGTCAGTGTGACTGGTCTCTCCTCTGGTTCTGACATGTTCTGTCAGTGTGACCGGTCTCTCTATCTCTGGTTCTGTTATGTTCTGTCAGTGTGACCGGTCTCTCTCCTCTGGTTCTGTTATGTTCTGTCAGTGTGACGGGTCTCTCTCTCTGGTTCTGTTATGTTCTGTCAGTGTGACCGGTCTCTCCTCTGGTTCTGTTATGTTCTGTCAGTGTGACTGGTCTCTCTCTCTGGTTCTGTTATGTTCTGTCAGTGTGACTGGTCTCTCTCTCTGGTTCTGTTATGTTCTGTCAGTGTGACGGGTCTCTCTCTCCTCTGGTTCTGTTATGTTCTGTCAGTGTGACCGGTCTCTCTCTGGGGTCTGTTATGTTCTGTCAGTGTGACTGGTCTCTCTCTCTGGTTCTGTTCTGTTCTGTCAGTGTGATGGGTCTCTCTCTCCTCTGGTTCTGTTATGTTCTGTCAGTGTGACTGGTCTCTCTCCTCTGGTTCTGTTCTGTTCTGTCAGTGTGACTGGTCTCTCTCTGGTTCTGTTATGTTCTGTCAGTGTGACCGGTCTCTCTCTCTCTCTGTTCTGTTATGTTCTGTCAGTCTCTCTCTCTGGTTCTGTTATGTTCTGTCAGTGGGACGGGTCTCTCTCCTCTTATTCTGTTCTGTTCTGTCAGTGTGACTGGTCTCTCTCTCCCCTGGTTCTGTTATGTTCTGTCAGTGTGACCGGTCTCTCTATCTCTGGTTCTGTTCTGTTCTGTCAGTGTGACTGGTCTCTCCTCTTGTTCTGTTATGTTCTGTCAGTGTGACGGGTCTCTCTCTCCCCTGGTTCTGTTATGTTCTGTCAGTGTGACCGGTCTCTCTATCTCTGGTTCTGTTATGTTCTGTCAGTGTGACCGGTCTCTCTCTGGTTCTGTTATGTTCTGTCAGTGTGACGGGTCTCTCTCTCTCTGGTTCTGTTATGTTCTGTCAGTGTGACCGGTCTCTCTCTCTGGTTCTGTTATGTTCTGTCAGTGTGACGGGTCTCTCTCTCCTCTGGTTCTGTTATGTTCTCTCAGTGTGACCGGTCTCTCTCTAGCCTCTGGTTCTGTTATGTTCTGTCAGTGTGACGGGTCTCTCTCTGGTTCTGTTATGTTCTGTCAGTGTGGCCAGGTCTCTCTATCTCTCTGGTTCTGTTATGTTCTGTCAGTGTGACGGGTCTCTCTCTCTCCTAGCCTCTGGTTCTGGATCAGGACTGTATGACTCTGTGCTCTCGGGATCTCAGACTGGAGAAACGGACTCTGTTCAGGTAACGTTTGATAAACGATTCCCAACGCGGTTCAGATGAACCTCAGTGCTGATCTGGTTCACTTATTAACCACTGAGACCTTTTTCTTTCCTCCCTCTATTATTAAGACCACCTAAAATTAGGACATTTTAATCCCAAACTACAATTATTTTCAGACAAGATAGAACTGCCAAAGGGGGCTGTTGTTGCAATCTACTGCAAAGATAGCCTGCAGAGTTCTGTCCTACTATCCAGGTCTGTACCCAAACAATTTGAACTTCTACTTTTAAAAATCCACCTCTCTAAAAACAAGTCTCTCACCGTTGCCGCCTGCTATAGACCACCCTCTGCCCCCAGCTGTGCTCTGGACACCATATGTGAACTGATTGCCCCCCATCTATCTTCAGAGCTCGTGTTGCTAGGCGACCTAAACCGGAACAGGCTTAACAACCTTAACAATTGCGCAACATTTCAACGTCCTGCTACTCATGCCAGGAATATAGTATATGCATATGATAAGTATGTGTGTATAGAAAACACTCTGAAGTCTCTATAACTGGTTAAATCGTGTCTGTGGCTATAACAGAACGTGTTTAGGAGTAAAAATCCCAGGGAAAACTGTTCTCCAAAAACACAAAAAAAAATATTCATCCGCCAGTCAATGTATTGTCTAAGGCGACAGACAAATTAACGAGGCCCCCATTACAATGCCTACAGCTTCCACACGATGTCGCCAGTACTGGCATCTTTTGGCTGCTTTATCCTTGGTGGGATGACGTATAGGCACTTCCTGTCTTGGGGCGCACCGCAGGATGTTATGAAAGTGAAAAAATGGACGATGATTTCAAGACTTGCTGCTATCGAATACAGATCGGCCCCGTGATCAATTTGATAGATTATTAACGTTTACTAATACCTAAAGTTGGTTTAGAAAAGTAGTTTGAAGTGACTTGTAAAAAGTTTATAGGCAACTTTTGTCATTTTAAAAAGTGACGTTGCGTCTTGTAAAGCGGTATTTTCCTGGATCAGACGGGCCTTCATGAAATGACATGTCGGGTATACAATGACTAATTTAATTGGGAAAAAGACCCAATTGTGATGTTTATGGGACATATAGGAGTGCCAACAGAGAAGCTCGTCAAAGGTAATGAATGTTTTCTATTTTATTTATGCGTTTTGTGTAGCACCGGCTACCGCAAAATCTGTTGTTTAGGTGACGGTCTGGTATTTTGGGGTGTTGCATGCTATCAGACAATAGCTTCTCATGCTTTCGCCGAAAAGCATTTTACAAATCTGACTTGGTGGCTAGATTCACAACGAGTGTAGCTTTAATTCAGTACCTTGCATGTGTGTTTTAATGACAGTTTGAGTTTTATCGAGTACTACAGGTGGCGCTCTTTAATTGCATGGATTTAGGTTCCTGCAAAGGAACTAAATTCCGCATCGTCCCTAAGAGGTTTTAACACCCCAGCCATCCTACAATCTAAACTTGATGCCCTCAATCTCACAAAAATTATCAATGAACCTACCAGGTACCTCCCCAAAGCCTTAAACACGGGCATCCTCATAGATATCATCCTAACCAACTTGCCCTCTAAATACACCTCTGCTGTGTTCAACCAAGATCTCAGCGATCACTGCCTCATTGCCTGCATCCGTAATGGGTCAGCGGTCAAACGACCTCCACTCATCACTGTAAAACGCTCCCTGAAACACTTCAGCGAGCAGGCCTTTCTAATCGACCTGGCCGGGGTATCCTGGAGGGATATTGATCTCATCCCGTCAGTAGAGCATGCCTGGATATTTTTTTTAAATGCCTTCCTAACCATCTTAAATAAGCATGCCCCATTCAAGAAATTTAGAACCAGGAACAGATATAGCCCTTGGTTCTCCCCAGACCTGACTGCCCTTAACCAACACAAAAACATCCTATGGCGTTCTGCATTAGCATCGAACAGCCCCCGTGATATGCAGCTGTTCAGGGAAGCTTGAAACCATTATACACAGGCAGTTAGAAAAGCCAAGGCTAGCTTGTTCAAGCAGAAATTTGCTTCCTGCAACACAAACTCAAAAAAGTTCTGGGACACTGTAAAGTCCATGGAGAATAAGACCTCCTCCCAGCTGCCCACTGCACTGAAGATAGGAAACACTGTCACCAGTGATAATTCCACCATAATTGAGAATTTCAATAAGCATTTTTCTACGGCTGGCCATGCTTTCCACCTGGCTACTCCTACCCCGGTCAACAGCACTGCACCCCCCACAGCAACTCGCCCAAGCCTTCCCCATTTCTCCTTCTCCCAAATCCGTTCAGCTGATGTTCTGAAAGAGCTGCAAAATCTGGACCCCTACAAATCAGCCGGTCTAGACAATCTGGACCCTTTCTTTCTAAAATTATCTGCCCGAAATTGTTGCCACCCCTATCACTAGCCTGTTCAACCTCTCTTTCGTGTCGTCTGAGATTCCCAAAGATTGGAAAGCAGCTGCGGTCATCCCCCTCTTCTTGAACCAAATTGCTACAGGCCTATATCTATCCTACCATGCCTTTCTAAGGTCTTGAAAGCCAAGTCAACAAACAGATTTCCGACCATTTCGATTCCCACCGCACCTTCTCTGCTATGCAATCTGGTCAGAGCTGGTCATGGGTGCACCTCAGCCACGCTCAAGGTCCTAAACGATATCTTTAACCGCCATCGATAAGAAACACTACTGTGCAGCCGTATTCATTGATCTGGCCAAGGCTTTCGACTCTGTCAATCACACATCCTCATCGGCAGACTCGACAGCCTTGATTTCTCAAATGATTGCCTCGCCTGGTTCACCAACTACTTCTCTGACAGAGTTCAGTGTGTCAAATTTGGGTCTGCTGTCCGACCTCTGGCAGTCTCTATAGGGGTGCCACAGGGTTAAATTATGCCTCGCCTGGTTCACCAACTACTTCTCTGATAGAGTTCAGTGTCAAATCGGAGAGTCTGCTGTCCGGACCTCTGGCAGTCTCTATGGGGGTGCCACAGGGTTCAATTATTGGACCGACTCTTCTCTGTATACATCAATGAGGTCGCTCTGGCTGCTGGTGAGTCTCTGATCCACCTCTACGCAGACGACACCATTCTGGCCCTTCTTTGGACACTGTGTTAACAAACCTCCAGGCAAGCTTCAATGCCATACAACTCTCCTTCCGTGGCCTCCAATTGCTCTTAAATACAAGTAAAACTAAATGCATGCTCTTCAACCGATCGCTACCTGCACCTACCCGCCTGTCCAACATCACTGCTCTGGATGGCTCTGACTTAGAATACGTGGACAACTACAAATACTTGGGTGTCTGGTTAGACTGTAAACTCTCCTTCCAGACCCATATCAAACATCTCCAATCCAAAGTTAAATCTAGAATTGGCTTCCTATTTTGCAACAAAGCATCCTTCACTCATGCTGCCAAACATACCCTCGTAAAACTGACCATCCTACCAATCATCGACTTTGGCGATGTCATTTACAAAATAGCTTCAAATACCCTACTCAACAAATTGGTTGCAGTCTATCACAGTGCAATCCGTTTTGTCACCAAAGCCCCTTATACTACCCACCATTGCACCCTGTACGCTCTCGTTGGCTGACCCTCGCTTCATACTCGTCGCCAAACCCACTGGCTCCATGTCATCTAAAGTCCCCCATATCTCAGCTCGCTGGTCACCATAGCAGCACCCACTCTTTGCTCTGTGCTCCAGCA
>NW_026287135.1:37500-40000 GCF_023373465.1 Oncorhynchus keta | reverse complement strand
TCTGGTGTTGTGTTCTGGTGTTGTGTGTTGTGGTGTGTTCTGGTGTTGTGGTGTGTTCTGGTGTTGTGTTGTGTTGTGGTGTTGTGGTGTGTTCTGGTGTTGTGGTGTGTTCTGGTGTTGTGGTGTGGTGTGTTTGGTGTTGTGGTGTGTTCTGGTGTTGTGTTGTGGTGTGTTCTGGTGTTGTGGTGTGTTCTGGTGTTGTGTTCTGGTGTTTCTGGTGTGTTGTGTTCTGGTGTGTTCTGGTGTTGTGTTGTGTTGTGTTCTGGTGTTGTGTGTTGTGTTCTGGTGTTGTGTTGTGTTCTGGTGTTGTGTTCTGGTGTTGTGTTCTGGTGTTCTGGTGTTGTGGTGTGTTCTGGTGTTGTGTTCTGGTGTTGTGTTCTGGTGTTCTGGTTTTGTGGTGTGTTCTGGTGTTGTGGTGTGTTCTGTGTGTTGTGGTGTGTTCTGGTGTTGTGTTCTGGTGTTGTGTTCTGGTGTTGTGTTGTGTCTGGTGTTGTTCTGTTGTGTTGTGTTCTGGTGTTGTGTTGTGTTCTGGTGTTGTGTTGTGTTCTGGTGTTGTGGTGTGTTCTGGTGTTCTGGTGTTGTGGTGTGTTTTGGTGTTGTGGTGTGTTCTGTGTTCTGGTGTTGTGTTCTGGTGTTGTGTTGTGTTCTGGTGTTGTGGTGTGTTCTGGTGTTGTGTTGTGTGTTCTGGTGTTGTGTTGTGTGTGTTCTGGTGTTGTGGTGTGTTGTGTTCTGGTGTTGTGTTCTGGTGTTGTGGTGTTGTGTTTGTGTGTTCTGGTGTTGTGTGTTGTGTTCTGGTGTTGTGTGTGTTCTGGTGTTGTGTTGTGTTCTGGTGTTGTGGTGTGTTCTGGTGTTGTGGTGTGTTCTGGTGTTGTGGTGTGTTCTGGTGTTGTGGTGTGTTCTGGTGTTGTGGTGTGTTCTGGTGTGTGTGTTTGTGTGCTCGTCGTGTGTAGATGTTTTGTTAGCTGATAGAAGTCCCTGTGTCCCGTGACACCTCCTCAACAGCCCTCTGACCAAACTGTGGTCACCGATATGACCATGGTCCAACTGTCACCTTTAAGCTCTGAACGGAGAAATCAAAAGCTGTCCACACACACACACACACACACTAGTTTCCCCCCTCCCTCCCTCATCATCATCATCATCATCACTGCCCCCACGCCCCCTAACTCGTTGACCCCCCTCGTTGTTCACTAAACCTGTCAGGGGGATGAGAGGGCGTCAGGGAAGCCCAGCGCGGTGCTCGGCAACGGAAACAAGCCCTCCTCCTCTGCCCGTGACGACCGCCTCTTACCCAGCAGCCACCGCAAGACAGCGGCGCCAAATAAAGCCCCGCCCACTGAAAAGAGAAAGCAGAAAAAGATTACTGTAGACGAAGCTGAAGGTAAAACAACGTCCTCCCTCCTCCTCCCCTCTCCTCCTCTCCTTCAAACCCCTAGCTGTGCTGTCACTAACTAACACTGTATTGCTGTAGCAGCATTGATGCTGTTGATGCTCGCTAGCTAGCTGTGTGTAGCTCGTCCATGTCTCCTCTCCTTCCTAACTCTAGCCTGTAGCTTTGAGATGTCTAACTGATTGATACACTGTCTCCTCTTGCATGCTGTTGAAATTTTGAGCTGTGATATATTGTGATATAATTGTAATATGAGGTAGCGGTATGTGGTAGCGATATGAGGTAGCGATATGAAGTAGCGATATGAAGTAGATATGTCTAACTGATTGATACACTGTCTGCTCTTGCATTCAGTTTAAATTATGAGCTGTGATATATTGTAATATGAGGTAGCGGTAGCGATATGAGGTAGCGAGGTAGCGGTATGAGGTAGCGGTATGAGATAGCGATATGAGGTAGCAATATGAGGTAGCGGTAGGTAGCGATATGAGGTAGCGAGTAGCGATATGAGGTAGCGGTATGAGGTAGCAATATGAGGTAGCAATATGAGGTAGCGGTATAAGGTAGCGATATGAGTAGCGGTATGAAAGCGGTATAAGTGAAGTAGCAATAGCAATATGAGGTAGCGAGTAGCGATATGGGGTAGCGATATGAGGTAGCTAGTGGCAATATGAGGTAGCAATATTAGGTAGTGAGTGGCAATATTAGGTAGAAGCAGCGATATGAGGTAGCAAGTAGCGAAATTAAGTAGCGGTATGAGGTAGCAATATGAATTAGCAGTATGAGCGTATGAGGTAGCGATATGAATTAGCGGTATGAGGTAGCAATATGAGGCAGCGAGTAGCGATATGGGGTAGCGATATGAGGTAGCAAGTGGCAGTATTAAGTAGCGATATGAGGTAGCGGTATGAGGTAGCGAGTAGCGATATGAGGTAGCAAGTGGCAGTAGCGGTATATGAAGTAGCGATATGAGGTAGCAATATGAGGTAGCGATATGAAGTAGCTATATGTAGTGGTATGAAGTAGCGATATGAAGTAGTGATATGAAGTAGCTATATGTAGTGATATGAATTAGCGAGTAGTGATATGAATTGATATGAAGTAGTGATA
>NW_026287135.1:0-32500 GCF_023373465.1 Oncorhynchus keta | reverse complement strand
TATTCCTATATAGTGTACTAGTGACCAGAGCCCTATTCCCTATATAGTGAACTACTAGTGACCAGAGCCCTATTCCTATATAGTGTACTAGTGACCAGAGCCCTATTCCTATATAGTGAACTACTAGTGACCAGAGCCCTATTCCTATATAGTGAACTACTAGTGACCAGAACCCTATTCCCTATATAGTGAACTACTAGTGACCAGAGCCCTATTCCCTATATAGTGAACTACTAGTGACCAGAGCCCTATTCCTATATAGTGAACTACTATAGACCAGAACCCTATTCCCTATATAGTGCACTACTTTGGACCCGAACCCTATTCCCTATATAGTGCACTACTTTAGACCAGAACCCTATTCCCTATATAGTGCACTACTTTAGACCAGAACCCTATTCCCTATATAGTGCACTACCCCTAAGGCTCTGGTGGAAAGTGGTGTGCTATATAGGGAATATGGTTCCATTTGGGACTCAACCCCCCCAGTCTCTGGGAGGTGAAGTAAACCCCTTCCAGACACTGATCCCAGGTCTGTTATCTGTTCTGAGGATACATCTAGAGGATCTAGGGGACATTGTAGTCAGAATACTGATCCTAGATCTGTGCCTATGGGGTCCGCCTCTCCGTCTGCGTGTGAAAGATTGTTGTTTTTCGAAGTGGACTTGTTGCTGTGGAAACCAGTGCCTAACTTTACCCCCCCTCCCCCTCCCAACCCTACACCCTCGGCCGTCTACAACCCTCCAATGTACAGATTGTAATGATGCACTTTAACCAATCAGGGGAAAGGACTGCTTTGTGTATCTAAGCCTTGATTTGATTGGTTTGTTCTGGAGCCCGAGATGGAGTTGGTCTGTCTTTTACCACTCAGCTGAAGAGAAATCACCTTCACTACAATGTGTGTTCCTGGAAGAGGACAGGACTGCAGACTGTCTCTTTCTCTGTCTCTCTCTCTCTCTCTCTCTGTCTCTCTGTCTCTCTCTCTGTCTCTCTCTCTGTCTCTCTCTCTCTCTGTCTCTCTCTCTCTCTCTCTCTGTCTCTCTCTCTCTCTCTCTCTCTCTCTCTCTCTATCTCTCTCTCTGACTGAAACCCTGGAAGAACACCTCACCTCCCTCTCTCTGTCTCTCTGTCTCTCTGTCTCTCTCTCTCTCTCTCTCTCTCTCTCTCTCTCTCTCTCTCTGACTGAAACCCTGGAAGAACACCTCACCTCCTCTCTCTCTCTCTCTCTCTCTCTCTCTCTCTCTCTCTGTCTCTCTCTCTCTCTCTCTCTCTCTCTCTCTCTCTGTCTCTCTCTCTCTCTCTCTCTCTCTCTCTCTCTCTCTCTCTCTCTCTCTCTCTCTCTGACTGAAACCCTGGAAGAACACCTCACCTCCCTCTCTCTCTCTGTCTCTCTCTGTCTCTCTCTGTCTCTCTCTCTCTCTCTCTCTCTCTCTCTCTGTCTCTCTCTCTCTCTCTCTCTCTCTCTCTCTCTCTCTCTCTGTCTCTCTCTCTCTCTCTCTCTCTCTCTCTCTCTCTCTCTCTCTCTGTCTCTCTCTCTCTCTCTCTCTCTCTCTCTCTCTCTCTCTCTCTCTCTCTCTCTCTCTCTCTCTGTCTCTCTCTCTCTCTCTGTCTCTCTCTCTCTCTCTCTCTCTCTCTGTCTCTCTCTCTCTCTCTCTCTCTCTCTCTCTCTCTCTCTCTCTCTGACTGAAACCCTGGAAGAACACCTCACCTCCCTCTCTCTCTCTCTCTGTCTCTCTCTGTCTCTCTCTCTCTCTCTCTCTCTCTCTGTCTCTCTCTCTCTCTCTCTCTCTCTCTCTCTCTCTCTCTCTCTCTCTCTCTCTCTCTCTCTCTCTGTCTCTCTCTCTCTCTCTCTCTCTCTCTCTCTCTCTCTCTCTCTCTCTCTCTCTCTCTGTCTCTCTCTCTCTCTCTCTCTCTCTCTCTCTCTCTCTCTGTCTCTCTCTCTCTCTCTCTCTCTCTCTCTCTCTCTCTCTCTGTCTCTCTCTCTCTCTCTCTCTCTCTCTCTCTCTCTCTCTCTCTCTCTCTCTCTCTCTCTCTCTCTCTCTCTCTCTCTCTCTCTCTCTGACTGAAACCCTGGAAGAACACCTCACCTCCCTCTCTCTCTCTCTCTGTCTCTCTCTGTCTCTCTCTCTCTCTCTCTCTCTCTCTCTCTCTGTCTCTCTCTCTCTCTCTCTCTCTCTCTCTCTCTCTGTGTCTCTCTCTGTCTCTCTCTGTCTCTCTCTCTCTCTCTCTCTCTCTCTCTCTCTGTCTCTCTCTGTCTCTCTCTCTCTCTCTCTCTCTCTCTCTCTCTCTCTCTCTGTCTCTCTCTCTCTCTCTCTCTCTCTCTCTCTCTGTGTCTCTCTCTGTCTCTCTCTGTCTCTCTCTCTCTCTCTCTCTCTCTCTCTCTCTCTCTGTCTCTCTCTGTCTCTCTCTCTCTCTCTCTCTCTCTCTCTCTCCTGACTCTCTGTCTCTGTCTCTGTCTCTGTCTCTCTCTCTCTCTCTCTCTCTCTCTCTCTCTCTCTCTCTGACTGAAACCCTGGAAGAACACCTCACCTCCCTCTCTCTCTTTCGATACAAAAACAATTCAACAATGTTTCAATCTGACTTGTCTTCTAACAATCACCAGGCTTTTTACCTTTTATTGAGAATTCTCATCTAGTTTATCATCCTGTAATATATTCCTGAGAACACATTCATTTATCCTGAGTTGTTATTATTATTATTATTATTTTTATTACAGTGTATCATGTTAAAGAGTACTAATTGTGTATATTAAATACCAGTTTAACAGTCTGTTTTTAACCCTTTATTATCTAGTCATTGTTCCATCAACTTCCTGTCATTCTGTTATGATGATGTCACAATAGAAGTGTTCTATTCTGTTGTTCCACTTCCATTGGGTTGTTCTGTGAACTATGACCTCCTGTACATAGACATAATAAACATTATACTATTGAGATGGAATCACCCCTCTTACCAGCTTTAAGTGATCTGTCTCTTTTCTTCTGGTGTCTCTCCATCTCTCTCTTTGTGTCTCTCTCTCTGTCTCTCTCTCTTTGTGTCTCTCTCTCTTTGTGGCTCTCTCTCTGTCTCTCTCTCTTTGTGTCTCTCTCTCTTTGTGGCTCTCTCTCTGTCTCTCTCTCTCTCTTTGTGTGTGTCTCTCTCTCTCTCTCTCTTTGTGTCTCTCTCTCTGTCTCTCTCTCTTCATGTCTCTCTCTCTTTGTGGCTCTCTCTCTGTCTCTCTCTGTCTCTCTCTCTCTCTTTGTGTCTCTCTCTCTCTCTCTCTCTCTGTCTCTCTCTCTTTGTGTGTCTCTCTCTCTCTCTCTGTCTCTCTCTCTCTCTTTGTGTCTCTCTCTCTGTCTCTCTCTCTCTCTCTTTGTGTCTCTCTCTCTGTCTCTCTCTCAATTCAATTCAATTCAAGGGCTTTATTGGCATGGGAAACATGTGTTAACATTGCCAAAGCAAGTGAGGTAGATAAAATATAAAGTGAATATATAAAGTGAAATAAACAATAAAAATTAACAGTAAACATTACACATACAGAAGTTTCAAAACAATAAAGACATTACAAATGTCATATTATATATATACAGTGTTTTAACTATGTACAAATCTCTGTCTCTCTCTCTGTCTCTCTCTCTATGTCTCTCTCTCTGACTCTCTCTGACTCTCTCTCTGTCTTTGTCTCTCTGTCTCTCTTTCTCTCTGTCTCTCTCTGTCTCTCTCTCTCTCTCAACCGGCTCGCTCTCTATTGAGCCTGGTGAGGAGGTTAGTCTGTCAACTGAGTGTTCTCATTTTCTGTCTCTCCCTCTCGGCCCCTTTCTATTCCTCCCTCCCCCGCTTTCTCCCCCTCTCCTCCCTCCCCTCTCCCTCTCCTCCCTCCCCTCTCCTCCCTCCCCTCTCCCTCTCCTCCCTCCCCTCTCCTCCCTCCCCTCTCCCTCTCCTCCCTCCCCTATCCTCCCTCCCCTCTCCCCTATCCTCCCTCCCCTCTCCCTCTCCTCCCTCTCTCTCCCTCCCCTCTCCTCCCTCTCCTCCCTCCCCTCTCCTCCCTCTCCTCCCTACCCTCCCTCTCCCTCTCCTCCCTACCGTCCCTCTCCTCCCTCCCCTCTCCCCCTCTCCCTGTCCTCCCCTCTCCTCCCTCCCCTCTCCCTCTCCTCCCCTCTCCTCCCTCCCCTCTCCCCCTCTCCCTCTCCTCCCCTCTCCTCCCTCCCCTCTCCCTCCCTCTCCCTCTCCTCCCTCCCCTCTCCCTCTCCTCCCTCTCCTCCCTCCCTCTCCCGCCTCTCCCTCTCCTCCCTCTCCTCCCTCCCCTCTCCCTCTCCTCCCTCTCCTCCCTCCCCTCTCCCCCTCTCCCTCTCTTCCCTCTCCTACCTCCCCTCTCCCTCCCTCCCTCTCCTCTCCCCTCCCTCCCCTCTCCTCCCTCCCCTCTCCCTCCTCTCCCTCTCCTCCCTCTCCTCCCTCCCCTCTCCTCCCTCTCCTCCCTCCCCTCTCCTCCCTCCCCTCTCTTCCCCTCTCCTCCCTCCCCTCTCCTCCCCTCTCCTCCCTTCTCCTCCCCTCTCCCACGCTCTCCCTCTCCTCCCTCTCCTCCCTCCCCTCTCCCCCTCTCCCTCTCCTCCCTCTCCTCCCTCCCCTCTCCTCCCTCCCCTCTCCCCTCTCCTCCCTCCCTCTCCTCCCTCCCCTCTCCCTCTCCTCCCTCCCTATCCTCCCTCCCCTCTCCTCCCTCTCCTCCCTCCCCTCTCCTCCCTCTCCTCCCTCCCCTCTCCCTCCCTCCCCTCTCCTCCCTCTCCTCCCTCCCCTCTCCCTCTCCCCTCTCCTCCCTCCCCTCTCCCTCTCCTCCCTCCCCTATCCTCCCTCCCCTCTCCCTCTCCTCCCTCTCTCTCCCTCCCCTCTCCTCCCTCTCCTCCCTCCCCTCTCCTCCCTACCCTCCCTCTCCCTCTCCTCCCCTACCGTCCCTCTCCTCCCTCCCCTCTCCCCCTCTCCCTGTCCTCCCCTCTCCTCCCTCCCCTCTCCCTCTCCTCCCCTCTCCTCCCTCCCCTCTCCCCCTCTCCCTCTCCTCCCCTCTCCTCCCTCCCCTCTCCCGCCTCTCCCTCTCCTCCCTCCCCTCTCCTCCCTCTCCTCCCTCCCCTCTCCTCCCTCTCCTCCCTCCCCTCTCCTCCCTCCCCTCTCCCGCCTCTCCCTCTCCTCCCTCTCCTCCCTCCCCTCTCCCTCTCCCTCCCTCTCCTCCCTCCCCTCTCCCCCTCTCCCCTCTCTTCCCCTCTCCTCCCTCCCCTCTCCCTCCTCTCCCTCTCCTCCCTCTCCTCCCTCCCTCCCCTCTCCTCCCTCCCTCTCCCTCCTCTCCCTCTCCTCCCTCTCCTCCCTCCCTCTCCTCCCTCTCCTCCCTCCCTCTCCTCCCCTCTCCTCCCTCCCCTCTCTTCCCCTCTCCTCCCTCCCCTCTCCTCCCCTCTCCTCCCTTCTCCTCCCCTCTCCCCGCCTCTCCCTCTCCTCCCTCTCCTCCCTCCCCTCTCCCCCTCTCCCTCTCCTCCCTCTCCTCCCTCCCCTCTCCTCCCTCCCCTCTCCCCTCTCCTCCCTCCCCTCTCCTCCCTCCCTCTCCCTCTCCTCCCTCCCCTATCCTCCCTCCCCTCTCCTCCCTCTCCTCCCTCCCCTCTCTCCTCCCTCTCCTCCCTCCCCTCTCCTCCCTCTCCTCCCTCCCCCTCCTCCCTCTCCTCCCTCCCCTCTCCCTCTCCCTCTCCTCCCTCCCCTCTCCCTCTCCCCTCTCCTCCCTCTCCTCCCTCCCCTCTCCCTCTCCCCTCTCCTCCCTCTCCTCCCTCCCCTCTCCCTCTCCCCTCTCCTCCCTCTCCTCCCTCCCTCTCCCTCTCCCTCTCCTCCCTCTCCTCCCTCTCCCTCTCCCTCTCCTCCCTCTCCTCCCTCCCCTCTCCCTCTCCCCTCTCCTCCCTCCCCTCTCCCTCTCCCCTCTCCTCCCTCTCCTCCCTCCCCTCTCCCTCTCCCCTCTCCTCCCTCTCCTCCCTCCCCTCTCCCTCTCCCCTCTCCTCCCTCCCCTCTCCCTCTCCCCTCTCCTCCCTCTCCTCCCTCCCCTCTCCCTCTCCCCTCTCCTCCCTCTCCTCCCTCCCCTCTCCCTCTCCCCTCTCCTCCCTCTCCTCCCTCCCCTCTCCCTCTCCCCTCTCCTCCCCTCTCCCTCTCCTCCCCTCTCCTCCCTCTCCTCTCCTCCCTCCCCTCTCCCCTCTCCTCCCTCTCCTCCCTCCCCTCTCCCCTCTCCTCCCTCTCCTCCCTCCCCTCTCCCTCTCCCCTCTCCTCCCCTCTCCCTCTCCCCTCTCCTCCCTCCCCTCTCCTCCCTCCCCTCTCCTCCCCTCTCCTCCCCTCTCCCTCTCCTCCCTCTCCTCCCTCTCCTCCCTCCCCTCTCCTCCCCTCTCCTCTCCTCCCCCCCCCCTCCCTCTCCTCCCTCCCCTCTCCTCCCCTCTCCTCCCCTCTCCCTCTCCTCCCTCTCCTCCCTCCCCTCTCCTCCCTCTCCTCCCTCTCCTCCCTCTCCTCTCTCCCCTCTCCTCCCCTCTCCTCCCTCTCCTCCCCTCTCCTCCCTCCCCTCTCCTCCCCTCTCCTCCCTCTCCTCTCCTCCCTCCCCTCTCCTCCCTCTCCTCCCTCCCCTCTCCTCCCCTCCTCCCCTCTCCTCCCCTCTCCTCCCTCTCCTCCCTCCCCTCTCCTCCCTCCCCTCTCCTCCCCTCTCCTCCCCTCTCCCTCTCCTCCCTCTCCTCCCTCCCCTCTCCCTCTCCTCCCTCTCCTCCCTCTCCTCCCTCCCCTCTCCTCCCCTCTCCTCCCCTCTCCCTCTCCTCCCTCCCTCTCCTCCCCTCTCCTCCCCTCTCCCTCTCCTCCCTCTCCTCCCCTCTCCTCCCTCCCCTCTCCTCCCCTCTCCCTCCCTCTCCTCCCTCCCCTCTCCTCCCCTCTCCCTCTCCTCCCTCTCCTCCCTCCCCTCTCCTCCCTCTCTCCTCTCCTCCCTCTCCTCCCTCCCTCTCCTCCCCTCTCCCTCTCCTCCCTCCCCTCTCCTCCCTCCCCTCTCCTCCCCTCTCCTCCCCTCTCCCTCTCCTCCCCCCTCCCCTCTCCTCCCTCCCCTCTGCATGTGTGTGGTGTAAATGTGGTGTTTTTGTGTGTTTGCATCAACGGTTAAAAGCACCATGTCCTAACCCTTCACCCTTCAGGCCAAGACAGGGATAGAGACGGAGACCAGAGGAGAGAGAGGGACAGAGGAGGCAGTTTCAAATCTCACCAGAAGAGGGCGCCACCACCTCTCTCGAAACCTCCTCCTGCTCCTCCTCGCTCTCGTAAATCCAAATCGCCCTCGCGCCCCAACAGAGCCAGGCTAGATGTGGATCGGGTTGAAACCAACTCCACACCTGAAGATTCCGGGAGGTTCCGGGACCTCCGAGATTCCAAGCTGGGACAGAACCATGAGGGCGTGGCCTCGGAACTCTGCCGCCGTGGCGGCAGGGTGAGGACGGGCGTGTACCTCCCGTCATTGGTCAGCGCTAAGAGACAACCAGAGCAGAGACGGATTGGCAGAAGCCAATCGGCAGAGAGACGGATCGGCCGGAGCCTATCGGGAGAGAGACAAGGCGCGGTGGACAGAAGCAGGTTTAAGGCCACATTTGTCTGAGAGTTAGATTCTGTAGAACCGACTCCCTGGTCAAAGACATCCTTTAATGGACACATTTGTCTGAGAGTTAGATTCTGTAGAACCGACTCCCTGGTCAAAGACATCCTTTAATGGACACATTTGTCTGAGAGTTAGATTCTGTAGAACCGACTCCCTGGTCAAAGACATCCTTTAATGGACACATTTGTCTGAGAGTTAGATTCTGTAGAACGTTTGGAACGTTGGCTCATTAATTGATGCTCATCACTGAGGTCGGGGTCCATGGAAATTAAAATCATGAATTCAACCTAATTCTTTCTATTCCAGCCTCCATGAATATCTGTTGTTGCTATAGAGACTGCTCATGTGTATGATAAAGCAAGTCTGTATAGATATTGTGATATAGAAATCTCCTGTAACTGACTATAGATATTGTGGTATAGAAATCTCCTGTAACTGACTATAGATATTGTGGTATAGAAATCTCCTGTAACTGACTATAGATATTGTGGTATAGAAATATCCTGTAACTGACTATAGATATTGTGGTATAGAAATCTCCTGTAACTGACTATAGATATTGTGGTATAGAAATCTCCTGTAACTGACTATAGATATTGTGGTATAGAAAATGACTATAGTTGACTGATTCCACATGTTTTTGTTACACCCTGAATTTAAGGTGGATTCAATTAAAATACATTCTCACCCATCTACACACAATACCCCATAATGACATCACAATACCCCATAATGACATCACATTACCCCACAATGACATCACAATACCCCATAATGACATCACATTACCCCACAATGACATCACAATACCCCATAATGACATCACATTACCCCACAATGACATCACAATACCCCATAATTACATCACAATACCCCATAATTACATCACAATACCTACCCCACAATGACATCACAATACCCCATAATGACATCACATTACCCCATAATTACATCACAATACCTACCCCACAATGACATCACAATACCCCATAATGACATCACATTACCCCATAATTACATCACAATACCTACCCCACAATGACATCACAATACCCCATAATGACATCACATTACCCCATAATTACATCACAATACCTACCCCACAATGACATCACAATACCCCATAATGACATCACATTACCCCATAATTACATCACAATACCTACCCCACAATGACATCACAATACCCCATAATGACATCACATTACCCCATAATTACATCACAATACCTACCCCACAATGACATCACAATACCCCATAATGACATCACATTACCCCATAATTACATCACAATACCCCATAATGACATCACATTACCCCACAATGACATCACAATACCCCATAATGACATCACATTACCCCACAATGACATCACAATACCCCACAATGACATCACAATACCCCACAATGACATCACAATACCCCATAATGACATCACAATACCCCATAATTGTACCCAACACATTGTTGTTGATCTGTTGATTTGGGGACGGTGAAAAGACCCCTGGTGGCATGTCTGGTGGGGTAAGTGTGTGTATCAGTGCTGTGTGTAAGTTGATTATGCAAACCATTTCCAACACACTGTTTCTTATAAAAACCAGGAAGTGATGTCATCAGTCTTCTCTTCTTTGAGCCAGGAGAGAGAGACTGGCATGCATAGTATTGATATTAGCTCTCTGGTTACAGTGAAGAGCTGCTCTGTTCTGGACCAGCTGCAGGTTTTCTAGGCCCTTCTTTTGCAGCACCTGACCATATGACTGGACAGTAATCAGAGTTGAGATCAAACTAAAGCCTGCAGGACTTTGCTTTATGGAGTCAACAAGAAAAAGAAAGGAGCAAAGCCTCTCTTTAACAGAGGTCTGTAGTGGGACGTTTTCTTCTTGTTTAAACATAACCATCTTTTCATTGATCAAGAATAACCCCCTGGCACAGACGCCAGTTCAAAGTCTAGTTTTCCCCCACAATTAAATCATAGAGGGACTATAGATCTATCTCCACCCCACAATTAAATAATTAAATCATAGGGGGACTATAGATCTATCTCCGTCCCACAATTAAATCATAGGGGGACTATAGATCTATCTCCATCCCACAATTAAATCATAGGGGGACTATAGATCTATCTCCGTCCCACAATTAAATCATAGGGGGACTATAGATCTATCTCCGTCCCACAATTAAATAATTAAATCATAGGGGGACTATAGATCTATCTCCATCTCACAATTAAATAATTAAATCATAGGGGGACTATAGATCTATCTCCATCTCACAATTAAATAATTAAATCATAGGGGGACTATAGATCTATCTCCATCTCACAATTAAATAATTAAATCATAGGGGGACTATAGATCTATCTCCATCTCACAATTAAATAATTAAATCATAGGGGGACTATAGATCTATCTCCGTCCCACAATTAAATAATTAAATCATAGGGGGACTATAGATCTATCTCCATCCCACAATTAAATCATAGGGGGACTATAGATCTATCTCCATCCCACAATTAAATCATAGGGGGACTATAGATCTATCTCCGTCCCACAATTAAATAATTAAATCATAGGGGGACTATAGATCTATCTCCATCTCACAATTAAATAATTAAATCATAGGGGGACTATAGATCTATCTCCGTCCCACAATTAAATAATTAAATCATAGGGGGACTATAGATCTATCTCCATCTCACAATTAAATAATTAAATCATAGGGGGACTATAGATCTATCTCCATCTCACAATTAAATAATTAAATCATAGGGGGACTATAGATCTATCTCCATCTCACAATTAAATAATTAAATCATAGGGGGACTATAGATCTATCTCCATCTCACAATTAAATAATTAAATCATAGGGGGACTATAGATCTATCTCCATCCCACAATTAAATAATTAAATCATAGGGGGACTATAGATCTATCTCCATCTCACAATTAAATAATTAAATCATAGGGGGACTATAGATCTATCTCCATCTCACAATTAAATAATTAAATCATAGGGGGACTATAGATCTATCTCCATCCCACAATTAAATCATAGGGGGACTATAGATCTATCTCCGTCCCACAATTAAAGGGACTAGGGGACTCCATCTCACAATTAAATAATTAAATCATAGGGGGACTATAGATCTATCTCCATCCCACAATTAAATCATAGGGGGACTATAGATCTATCTCCGTCCCACAATTAAATAATTAAATCATAGGGGGACTATAGATCTATCTCCGTCCCACAATTAAATAATTAAATCATAGGGGGACTATAGATCTATCTCCGTCCCACAATTAAATAATTAAATCATAGGGGGACTATAGATCTATCTCCATCTCACAATTAAATAATTAAATCATAGGGGGACTATAGATCTATCTCCACCCCACAATTAAATAATTAAATCATAGGGGGACTATAGATCTATCTCCATCTCACAATTAAATAATTAAATCATAGGGGGACTATAGATCTATCTCCGTCCCACAATTAAATAATTAAATCATAGGGGGACTATAGATCTATCTCCGTCCCACAATTAAATAATTAAATCATAGGGGGACTATAGATCTATCTCCGTCCCACAATTAAATAATTAAATCATAGGGGGACTATAGATCTATCTCCGTCCCACAATTAAATAATTAAATCATAGGGGGACTATAGATCTATCTCCATCTCACAATTAAATAATTAAATCATAGGGGGACTATAGATCTGTCTCCATCTCACAATTATATAATTAAATCATAGGGGGGACTATAGATCTGTCTCCGTCCCACAATTAAATCATAGGGGGACTATAGATCTATCTCCGTCCCACAATTAAATCATAGGGGGACTATAGATCTATCTCCATCCCACAATTAAATCATAGGGGGACTATAGATCTATCTCCATCCCACAATTAAATCATAGGGGGACTATAGATCTATCTCCATCCCACAATTAAATCATAGGGGGACTATAGATCTATCTCCGTCCCACAATTAAATCATAGGGGGACTATAGATCTATCTCCATCCCACAATTAAATCATAGGGGGACTATAGATCTGTCTCCATCCCACAATTAAATCATAGGGGGACTATAGATCTATCTCCATCCCAAATAATTAAATCATAGGGGGACTATAGATCTGTCTCCGTCCCACAATTAAATCATAGGGGGACTATAGATCTATCTCCGTCCCACAATTAAATAATTAAATCATAGGGGGACTATAGATCTATCTCCGTCCCACAATTAAATCATAGGGGGACTATAGATCTGTCTCCATCCCACAATTAAATCATAGGGGGACTATAGATCTATCTCCGTCCCACAATTAAATCATAGGGGGACTATAGATCTGTCTCCATCCCACAATTAAATCATAGGGGGACTATAGATCTATCTCCGTCCCACAATTAAATAATTAAATCATAGGGGGACTATAGATCTATCTCCATCTCACAATTAAATCATAGGGGGACTATAGATCTGTCTCCATCCCACAATTAAATCATAGGGGGACTATAGATCTGTCTCCATCCCACAATTAAATCATAGGGGGACTATAGATCTATCTCCATCCCACAATTAAATCATAGGGGGACTATAGATCTGTCTCCATCTCACAATTAAATCATAGGGGGACTATAGATCTGTCTCCATCTCACAATTAAATCATAGGGGGACTATAGATCTATCTCCATCCCACAATTAAATCATAGGGGGACTATAGATCTATCTCCATCTCACAATTAAATCATAGGGGGACTATAGATCTGTCTCCACCCCACAATTAAATCATAGGGGGACTATAGATCTATCTCCATCTCACAATTAAATCATAGGGGGACTATAGATCTGTCTCCACCCCACAATTAAATCATAGGGGGACTATAGATCTATCTCCACCCCACAATTAAATAATTCAATCATAGGGGGTCTATAGATCTATCTCCATCCCACAATTAAATCAATATAAATCACAATTAAATCATAGGGGGACTATAGATCTGTCTCCACCCCACAATTAAATCATAGGGGGACTATAGATCTATCTCCATCCCACAATTAAATCATAGGGGGACTATAGATCTGTCTCCACCCCACAATTAAATCATAGGGGGACTATAGATCTATCTCCATCCCACAATTAAATCATAGGGGGACTATAGATCTGTCTCCACCCCACAATTAAATCATAGGGGGACTATAGATCTATCTCCATCCCACAATTAAATCATAGGGGGACTATAGATCTATCTCCGTCCCACAATTAAATAATTAAATCATAGGGGGACTATAGATCTATCTCCATCCCACAATTAAATCATAGGGGGACTATAGATCTGTCTCCGTCCCACAATTAAATCATAGGGGGACTATAGATCTGTCTCCATCCCACAATTAAATCATAGGGGGACTATAGATCTGTCTCCATCCCACAATTAAATCATAGGGGGACTATAGATCTGTCTCCATCCCACAATTAAATAATTAAATCATAGGGGGACTATAGATCTATCTCCGTCCCACAATTAAATCATAGGGGGACTATAGATCTGTCTCCATCCCACAATTAAATCATAGGGGGACTATAGATCTGTCTCCATCCCACAATTAAATAATTAAATCATAGGGGGACTATAGATCTATCTCCGTCCCACAATTAAATAATTCAATCATAGGGGGACTATAGATCTATCTCCGTCCCACAATTAAATCATAGGGGGACTATAGATCTGTCTCCATCCCACAATTAAATCATAGGGGGACTATAGATCTATCTCCACCCCACAATTAAATAATTAAATCATAGGGGGGACTATAGATCTGTCTCCATCCCACAATTAAATCATAGGGGGACTATAGATCTATCTCCGTCCCACAATTAAATAATTAAATCATAGGGGGGACTATAGATCTGTCTCCGTCCCACAATTAAAGCATAGGGGGACTATAGATCTGTCTCCGTCCCACAATTAAATAATTAAATCATAGGGGGGACTATAGATCTGTCTCCGTCCCACAATTAAATCATAGGGGGGACTATAGATCTGTCTCCGTCCCACAATTAAATCATAGGGGGACTATAGGTCTGTCTCCGTCCCACAATTAAATCATAGGGGGACTATAGATCTATCTCCGTCCCACAATTAAATCATAGGGGGACTATAGATCTATCTCCGTCCCACAATTAAATAATTAAATCATAGGGGGACTATAGATCTATCTCCGTCCCACAATTAAATAATTAAATCATAGGGGGACTATAGATCTATCTCCGTCCCACAATTAAATCATAGGGGGACTATAGATCTATCTCCGTCCCACAATTAAATAATTAAATCACAGAGGGACTATAGATCTGTCTCCGTCCCACAATTAAATCACAGGGGGGACTATAGATCTATCTCCGTCCCACAATTAAATCATAGGGGGACTATAGATCTATCTCCGTCCCACAATTAAATAATTAAATCATAGGGGGACTATAGATCTATCTCCGTCCCACAATTAAATCATAAGGGGACTATAGATCTGTCTCCGTCCCACAATTACATCATAGGGGGACTATGGATCTATCTCTGTCCGTTCGTACACCAGTACGCTAGTCACACACAATACATCAGACGCCACTGGGCTAATTTTGACAAAACGATGATGGGTCTGGCCATAGATCTGGCCTTTACAAAACGATGATGGGTCTGGCCATAGATCTGGCCTTTACAAAACAATGATGGGTCTGGCCATAGATGTTATGCAGGTGAATGAGGACCCAAAAGCGACTTAACGAAACAGAGTCTTTATTCCAGTATTTGACAAAAGTGATAATCCTGGAAATTATCAAGGTGAAAACAAAACAGGAAAACTGAAATCCACTCGTCAGTAGAAAGGACTGACTGGAGACTCGAGCATAGACTGCAGGTTGCTTCGGGGAAGGCACCGGCCGTAGCAGACCTAGACACCTGCTCACACGCAGCATCTGAAGACGGTAAAAACACGACACGGCGAGACAAGGACACAGAACTATCTCATACAAGGATCCGACAAGGACAGAAGCGGAAAACAAGGGGAGAAATAGGGCTCTAATCAGAGGGCAAAAATAGGGGACAGGTGTGAAAAGAGTAAATGAGGTAGTTGGGAGAATGAGGAACAGCTGGGAGCAGGAACGGAACGATAGAGAGAGAGGCGAGAGAGGGATAGAGGGAGGGGAAGAGGGAAAGAACCTAATAAGACCAGCAGAGGGAAACGAATAGAAGGGAAGCACAGAGACAAGACATGATAACCAATGATAAAACATGACAATAGATCTGGCCTTTACAAAACGATGATGGGTCTGGCCATAGATCTGGCCTTTACAAAACGATGATGGGTCTGGCCATAGATCTGGCCTTTACAAAACGATGATGGGTCTAGCCATAGATCTGGCCTTTACAAAACAATGATGGGTCTGGCCATAGATCTGGCCTTTACAAAACGATGATGGGTCTGGCCATAGATCTGGCCTTTACAAAACGATGATGTGTCTGGCCATAGATCTGGCCTTTACAAAACGATGATGGGTCTGGCCATAGATCTGGCCTTTACAAAACGATGATGGGTCTGGCCATAGATCTGGCCTTTACAAAACGATGATGGGTCTGGCCATAGATCTGGCCTTTACAAAACAATGATGGGTCTGGCCATAGATCTGGCCTTTACAAAACGATGATGGGTCTGGCCATAGGTCTGGCCATAGATCTGGCCTTTACAAAACAATGATGGGTCTGGCCATAGATCTGGCCTTTACAAAACGATGATGGGTCTGGCCATAGGTCTGGCCATAGATCTGGCCTTTACAAAACAATGATGGGTCTGGCCATAGATCTGGCCTTTACAAAACAATGATGGGTCTGGCCATAGATCTGGCCTTTACAAAACGATGATGGGTCTGGCCATAGATCTGGCCTTTACAAAACGATGATGTGTCTGGCCATAGATCTGGCCTTTACAAAACGATGATGTGTCTGGCCATAGATCTGGCCTTTACAAAACGATGATGGGTCTGGCCATAGATCTGGCCTTTACAAAACAATGATGGGTCTGGCCATAGATCTGGCCTTTACAAAACGATGATGGGTCTGGCCATAGATCTGGCCTTTACAAAACAATGATGGGTCTGGCCATAGATCTGGCCTTTACAAAACGATGATGTGTCTGGCCATAGATCTGGCCTTTACAAAACAATGATGGGTCTGGCCATAGATCTGGCCTTTACAAAACGATGATGTGTCTGGCCATAGATCTGGCCTTTACAAAACGATGATGGGTCTGGCCATAGATCTGGCCTTTACAAAACGATGATGGGTCTGGTCATAGATCTGGCCTTTACAAAACAATGATGGGTCTGGCCATAGATCTGGCCTTTACAAAACAATGATGGGTCTGGCCATAGATCTGGCCTTTACAAAACAATGATGGGTCTGGCCATAGATCTGGCCTTTACAAAACAATGATGGGTCTGGCCATAGATCTGGCCTTTACAAAACAATGATGGGTCTGGCCATAGATCTGGCCTTTACAAAACAATGATGGGTCTGGCCATAGATGTTATGCAGGTGAATGAGGACCCAAAAGCGACTTAACGAAACAGAGTCTTTATTCCAGTATTTGACAAAAGTGATAATCCTGGAAATTATCAAGGTGAAAACAAAACAGGAAAACTGAAATCCACTCGTCAGTAGAAAGGACTGACTGGAGACTCGAGCATAGACTGCAGGTTGCTTCGGGAAGGCACCGGCCGTAGCAGACCTAGACACCTGCTCACACGCAGCATCTGAAGACGGTAAAACACGACACGGCGAGACAAGGACACAGAACTGCGAACATCATACAAGGATCCGACAAGGACAGAAGCGGAAAACAAGGGGAGAAATAGGGCTCTAATCAGAGGGCAAAAATAGGGGACAGGTGTGAAAAGAGTAAATGAGGTAGTTGGGAGAATGAGGAACAGCTGGGAGCAGGAACGGAACGATAGAGAGAGAGAGCGAGAGAGGGAGAGAGGGAGGGGAAGAGGGAAAGAACCTAATAAGACCAGCAGAGGGAAACGAATAGAAGGGAAGCACAGAGACAAGACATGATAACCAATGATAAAACATGACAATAGATCTGGCCTTTACAAAACGATGATGGGTCTGGCCATAGATCTGGCCTTTACAAAACGATGATGGGTCTGGCCATAGATCTGGCCTTTACAAAACGATGATGGGTCTAGCCATAGATCTGGCCTTTACAAAACAATGATGGGTCTGGCCATAGATCTGGCCTTTACAAAACGATGATGGGTCTGGCCATAGATCTGGCCTTTACAAAACAATGATGGGTCTGGCCATAGATCTGGCCTTTACAAAACAATGATGGGTCTGGCCATAGATCTGGCCTTTACAAAACGATGATGGGTCTGGCCATAGATCTGGCCTTTACAAAATGACACTGATTGGCCAAAATGGGTGTGGGGGGCGGGGTCACGGTTTTCTTCCGTCGAAGGAGAAGAGGACCAAAATGCAGCGTAGTTAATAAGAGTTAATGGTTTTTAATATGAGAAACTCAACATGAACACAAAAAACAATAAAAGTGGCAAAACCCAAGACAGAGAACACAAAGACAGGAAAACAATCACCCACAGAATATGGCTGCCTAAATATGGTTCCCAATCAGAGACAACGATAGACAGCTGCCTCGAATTGAAAACCACTCTAGGCAACCATAGACATACAAAACTACCTAGACTAGTAAACACCCATAGACATACAAAACTACCTGGACTAGTAAACACCCATAAACATACAAAACTACCTAGACTAGTAAACACCCATAAACATACAAAACTACCTAGACTAGTAAACACCCCCATAGACGTACAAAACTACCTAGACTAGTAAACACCCCCATAAACATACAAAACTACCTAGACTAGTAAACACCCCCATAGACATACAAAACTACCTAGACTAGTAAACACCCATAAACATACAAAACTACCTAGACTAGTAAACACCCATAAACATACAAAACTACCTAGACTAGTAAACACCCATAGACATACAAAACTACCTAGACTAGTAAACACCCATAGACATACAAACTACCTAGACTAGTAAACACCCATAGACATACAAAACTACCTAGACTAGTAAACACCCATAGACATACAAAACTACCTAGACTAGTAAACACCCCCATAGACATACAAAACTACCTAGACTAGTAAACACCCATAAACATACAAAACTACCTAGACTAGTAAACACCCATAAACATACAAAACTACCTAGACTAGTAAACACCCATAAACATACAAAACTACCTAGACTAGTAAACACCCATAAACATACAAAACTACCTAGACTAGTAAACACCCATAAACATACAAAACTACCTAGACTAGTAAACACCTACCTAGACTAGTAAACACCTATAAACATAAAAACTACCTAGACTAGTAAACACCCATAAACATACAAAACTACCTAGACTAGTAAACACCCATAGACATACAAAACTACCTAGACTAGTAAACACCCATAAACATACAAAACTACCTAGACTAGTAAACACCCCCATAAACATACAAAAAAAAAACCTAGACTAGAACAAACACATATAAATCCCCCATCGTCACACCCTGACCTAACCAAGATAATAAAGAGAACAAAGATAACTAAGGCCTTGTTTGCATTTACATTTGTTTGACGTGAATTACAACAACAACAACAAAAATGTCCCCATGTAAATTGGATGAAAAAAGACAACATTCCCTTCGTGTTGTCGACTTTTTCTTCATCCGATCAGTTTTCCACATCGTCACGTCGATGTTTTGGGTTGAAACAACGTTGATTTAACCCGTTTTTTTTTTGCCCAGTGGGAAGATATAGAAGGCTCTATTGACAAAAAGACAGTCGGCTAAGTCAGTACATATCTCTGTCTAGCTGTAGAATCAGAATGAGTAGAACAGGCATCTCTGTGGTCTAAGACAGGGGCGGACTGGCCTTCTGGCATTTCTGGCAAATGCCAGATGGGCTGGTCTATATGTAGCCCAGTGGGCCTGTCTAACTTTTTTTTTTTTTTTGCCCAAAATTCTAATTATTTGGCTAAAAATGGGTGTATTGTAAATTCAAAGGTCGATATCTGGTCCCAGTCCACCCCTGGTCTTTAAAAGCATGATAACCCTATGAGCTTAGTGAAAGCTATGCTTACTATGTAACTTTCATTTAATTGGCGACATTGTAAACAATCACTCTTGACACTAGCTAACAACTGCGCAAACTATCGGCTGGCCCCTTTCCCCTTCTGAGTGGCGTGTTTTCTGGAGGGGTAGAGTGGTGTGTGTGAGGTCCCGCCGCCGGTGGGGAGGGGGGGGGGTCCGTTAAAAAGTTATTTTGAAAGTGACCCCAACTGTCAGGAATTGGACCGGGCAGCGGGTGCGCGCACGCACACACACACAGAGTCAGCTGTTCTGAGCTATGTCAGAAGATGCCGGATACAGTTGTAGTGGAAGGACAAGTTAAATTCAGAGATGGGAAAAAGGTTCTTATCACCTTTAAAATGACATCTTCAAACGTTTCCCGGAAGTTAACCGTTAATACAATAACGCGTGGATTTGAGTGTTTGATGTATTTGCTTTGACGTTCCTTTGCAGTGGAAGAGTCGTTGGGTCGCGTTGCGGAAGCCGTCCCCAGTCGCAGGTAGGTCTACGAAGCAAACAACTAATACTACATGTATTAAACGTCTCCCAACATTTAAAAATAATATAGCAGTCTTTTTTAAACTGTAATCTTTCACCAATAAGATTTTCAGGAATTTAAAAGTAAGCGCGACTTGTCAATGTGTCAAATGGCGACGCGCCAACCGGAGCGCATAGTGCAAATATCACATAACCACCGTTACACGTGTGTGTGTGTGTGTGTGTGTGTGTGTGTGTGTGTGTGTGTGTGTGTGTGTGTGTGTGTGTGTGTGTGGGGGGGGGTCGCGCTACACTTAACACATGGATTTAAAAAGTTATATGCTTCTGCCTTTAACACAAACGCCTTGAGAAGACTGGGCAAGTTGGTTGAACAAACTGTTTTAGCATGTATTTCAATGCTTAGACCACTTACAGCACTTAGATGTGTCCAAGCAGCAAAGTCAGGCTAGTTTAGCTACCTATGCTACGTATTTAAAACCAATGGCTTACATAAGAAGTATACCATATCATTCTGGCTAATTGCTTTCCCTGGTGTGTGTGTGTGTGTGTGTGTGTGTGTGTGTGTGTGTGTGTGTGTGTGGCTCTGAAGAGGCAGTGATAAGATGAGAATAAAGAAACAGACTGAAACACTTGAAGAGACACAGCTGTGTTTGTCATGTTCCTTTCTTCAGACATTGTCTCTCAGTGGAACTAAAAGGTGTCTTGTCTCTCAGTGGAACTAAAAGGTGTATTGTCTCTCAGTGGAACTAAAAGGTGTATTGTGTCTCAGTGGAACTAAAAGGTGTATTGGAACTAAAATGTGTATTGTCTCTCAGTGGAACTAAAAGGTGTATTGTGTCTCTGTGGAACTAAAATGTGTATTGTCTCTCGGTGGAACTAAAATGTGTATTGTCTCTCGGTGGAACTAAAATGTGTATTGTCTCTCGTGGAACTAAAAGGTGTATTGTGTCTCTCAGTGGAACTAAAAGGTGTATTGTCTCTCAGTGGAACTAAAAGGTGTATTGTGTCTCAGTGGAACTAAAATGTGTATTGTCTCTCAGTGGAACTAAAATGTGTATTGTCTCTCAGTGGAACTAAAAGGTGTATTGTCTCTCAGTGGAACTAAAAGGTGTATTGTCTCTCAGTGGAACTAAAAGGTGTATTGTGTCTCAGTGGAACTAAAAGGTGTATTGTGTCTCAGTGGAACTAAAAGGTGTATTGTGTCTCAGTGGAATTAAAAGGTGTATTGTCTCTCAGTGGAACTAAAAGGTGTATTGTCTCTCAGTGGAACTAAAAGGTGTATTGTCTCTCAGTGGAACTAAAAGGTGTATTGTCTCTCAGTGGAACTAAAAGGTGTATTGTCTCTCAGTGGAACTAAAAGGTGTATTGTCTCTCAGTGGAACTAAAAGGTGTATTGTCTCTCAGTGGAACTAAAAGGTGTATTGTGTCTCAGTGGAACTAAAAGGTGTATTGTGTCTCAGTGGAACTAAAAGGTGTATTGTCTCTCAGTGGAACTAAAAGGTGTATTGTCTCTCAGTGGAACTAAAAGGTGTATTGTGTCGAGTCGTCAACATGTTCTAGAACAACATGTGCCTTGTGTTCTGGAATACATAGACAGGGATTCTAATTCTAAGAGTGATTCCCACCAGACCCTGTGTTCCAATGCCTTTGAGGAGACCGATTGGGCGCCGGTGTAGCTGCTTATTGGACATTTCCTTCCTTGATGGGGCTGTGCTGTTATGTCCCTCTGTCACGGTGGGGTCTAATTGGTCTGTTATATCCCTCCCTCTCTGTCACGGTGGGGTCTAATTGGTCTGTTATATCCCTCCCTCTCTGTCACGGTGGGGTCTAATTGGTCTGTTATGTCCCTCCCTCTCTGTCACGGTGGGGTCTAATTGGTCTGTTATGTCCCTCCCTCTCTGTCACGGTGGGGTCTAATTGGTCTGTTATGTCCCTCCCTCTCTGTCACGGTGGGGTCTAATTGGTCTGTTATATCCCTCCCTCTCTGTCACGGTGGGGTCTAATTGGTCTGTTATATCCCTCCCTCTCTGTCACGGTGGGGTCTAATTGGTCTGTTATGTCCCTCCTCTCTGTCACAGTGGGGTCTAATTGGTCTGTTATGTCCCTCCCTCTGTCACGGTGGGGTCTAATTGGTCTGTTATATCCCTCCCTCTCTGTCACGGAGGGGTCTAATTGGTCTGTTATATCCCTCCCTCTCTGTCACGGTGGGGTCTAATTGGTCTGTTATATCCCTCCCTCTCTGTCACGGTGGGGTCTAATTGGTCTGTTATGTCCCTCCCTCTCTGTCACAGTGGGGTCTAATTGGTCTGTTATATCCCTCCCTCTCTGTCACGGTGGGGTCTAATTGGTCTGTTATATCCCTCCCTCTCTGTCACGGTGGGGTCTAATTGGTCTGTTATATCCCTCCTCTCTGTCACGGTGGGGTCTAATTGGTCTGTTATGTCCCTCCCTCTCTGTCACGGTGGGGTCTAATTGGTCTGTTATGTCCCTCCCTCTCTGTCACGGTGGGGTCTAATTGGTCTGTTATGTCCCTCCCTCTCTGTCACGGTGGGGTCTAATTGGTCTGTTATGTCCCTCTGTCACGGTGGGGTCTAATTGGTCTGTTATGTCCCTCCCTCTCTGTCACGGTGGGGTCTAATTGGTCTGTTATGTCCCTCCCTCTCTGTCACGGTGGGGTCTAATTGGTCTGTTATGTCCCTCCCTCTGTCACGGTGGGGTCTAATTGGTCTGTTATGTCCCTCCCTCTCTGTCACGGTGGGGTCTAATTGGTCTGTTATGTCCCTCCCTCTCTGTCACGGTGGGGTCTAATTGGTCTGTTATGTCCCTCCCTCTCTGTCACGGTGGGGTCTAATTGGTCTGTTATGTCCCTCCCTCTCTGTCACGGTGGGGTCTAATTGGTCTGTTATGTCCCTCCCTCTCTGTCACGGTGGGGTCTAATTGGTCTGTTATATCCCTCCCTCTCTGTCACGGTGGGGTCTAATTGGTCTGTTATATCCCTCCCTCTCTGTCACGGAGGGGTCTAATTGGTCTGTTATGTCCCTCCCTCTGTCACGGTGGGGTCTAATTGGTCTGTTATATCCCTCCCTCTCTGTCACGGTGGGGTCTAATTGGTCTGTTATGTCCCTCCCTCTGTCACGGTGGGGTCTAATTGGTCTGTTATGTCCCTCCCTCTCTGTCACGGTGGGGTCTAATTGGTCTGTTATGTCCCTCCCTCTGTCACGGTGGGGTCTAATTGGTCTGTTATGTTCCTCCCTCTCTGTCACGGTGGAGTCTAATTGGTCTGTTATGTCCCTCCCTCTGTCACGGTGGGGTCTAATTGGTCTGTTATGTTCCTCCCTCTCTGTCACGGTGGAGTCTAATTGGTCTGTTATGTCCCTCCCTCTCTGTCACGGTGGGGTCTAATTGGTCTGTTATGTTCCTCCCTCTCTGTCACGGTGGGGTCTAATTGGTCTGTTATGTCCCTCCCTCTGTCACGGTGGGGTCTAATTGGTCTGTTATGTTCCTCCCTCTCTGTCACGGTGGAGTCTAATTGGTCTGTTATGTCCCTCCCTCTGTCACGGTGGAGTCTAATTGGTCTGTTATGTCCCTCCCTCTTTGTCACGGTGGGGTCTAATTGGTCTGTTATGTCCCTCCCTCTCTGTCACGGTGGGGTCTAATTGGTCTGTTATGTCCCTCCCTCTCTGTCACGGTGGGGTCTAATTGGTCTGTTATGTTCCTCCCTCTCTGTCACGGTGGGGTCTAATTGGTCTGTTATGTTCCTCCCTCTCTGTCACGGTGGAGTCTAATTGGTCTGTTATGTCCCTCCCTCTGTCACGGTGGAGTCTAATTGGTCTGTTATGTCCCTCCCTCTTTGTCACGGTGGGGTCTAATTGGTCTGTTATGTCCCTCCCTCTCTGTCACGGTGGGGTCTAATTGGTCTGTTATGTCCCTCCCTCTCTGTCACGGTGGGGTCTAATTGGTCTGTTATGTCCCTCCCTCTCTGTCACGGAGGGGTCTAATTGGTCTGTTATGTCCCTCCCTCTTTGTCACGGTGGGGTCTAATTGGTCTGTTATGTCCCTCCTCTCTCTGTCACGGTGGGGTCTAATTGGTCTGTTATGTCCCTCCCTCTCTGTCACGGAGGGGTCTAATTGGTCTGTTATGTCCTCCCTCTTTGTCACGGTGGGGTCTAATTGGTCTGTTATGTCCCTCCCTCTCTGTCACGGAGGGGTCTAATTGGTCTGTTATGTCCCTCCCTCTCTGTCACGGTGGGGTCTAATTGGTCTGTTATGTCCCTCCCTCTCTGTCACGGAGGGGTCTAATTGGTCTGTTATGTCCCTCCCTCTTTGTCACGGTGGGGTCTAATTGGTCTGTTATGTCCCTCCCTCTTTGTCACGGTGGGGTCTAATTGGTCTGTTATGTCCCTCCCTCTCTGTCACGGAGGGGTCTAATTGGTCTGTTATGTCCCTCCCTCTTTGTCACGGTGGGGTCTAATTGGTCTGTTATGTCCCTCCCTCTCTGTCACGGAGGGGTCTAATTGGTCTGTTATGTCCCTCCCTCTCTGTCACGGAGGGGTCTAATTGGTCTGTTATGTCCCTCCCTCTTTGTCACGGAGGGGTCTAATTGGTCTGTTATGTCCCTCCCTCTTTGTCACGGAGGGGTCTAGTTGGTCTGTTATGTCCCTCCCTCTCTGTCACGGAGGGGTCTAATTGGTCTGTTATGTCCCTCCCTCTTTGTCACGGTGGGGTCTAATTGGTCTGTTATGTCCCTCCCTCTCTGTCACGGTGGGGTCTAATTGGTCTGTTATGTCCCTCCCTCTCTGTCACGGAGGGGTCTAATTGGTCTGTTTTGTCCCTCCCTCTCTGTCACGGAGGGGTCTAATTGGTCTGTTATGTCCCTCCCTCTCTGTCACGGAGGGTCTAATTGGTCTGTTATGTCCCTCCCTCTTTGTCACGGAGGGGTCTAATTGGTCTGTTATGTCCCTCCCTCTCTGTCACGGAGGGGTCTAATTGGTCTGTTATGTCCCTCCCTCTTTGTCACGGTGGGGTCTAATTGGTCTGTTATGTCCCTCCCTCTCTGTCACGGTGGGGTCTAATTGGTCTGTTATGTCCCTCCCTCTCTGTCACGGAGGGGTCTAATTGGTCTGTTATGTCCCTCCCTCTTTGTCACGGTGGGGTCTAATTGGTCTGTTATGTCCCTCCCTCTCTGTCACGGAGGGGTCTAATTGGTCTGTTTTGTCCCTCCCTCTCTGTCACGGTGGGGTCTAGTTGGTCTGTTATGTCCCTCCCTCTCTGTCACGGTGGGGTCTAATTGGTCTGTTATGTCCCTCCCTCTCTGTCACGGAGGGGTCTAATTGGTCTGTTATATCCCTCCCTCTCTGTCACGGAGGGGTCTAATTGGTCTGTTATGTCCCTCCCTCTTTGTCACGGTGGGGTCTAATTGGTCTGTTATGTCCCTCCCTCTCTGTCACGGAGGGGTCTAATTGGTCTGTTATGTCCCTCCCTCTCTGTCACGGTGGGGTCTAATTGGTCTGTTATGTCCCTCCCTCTCTGTCACGGAGGGGTCTAATTGGTCTGTTATGTCCCTCCCTCTCTGTCACGGTGGGGTCTAATTGGTCTGTTATGTCCCTCCCTCTCTGTCACGGAGGGGTCTAATTGGTCTGTTATATCCCTCCCTCTCTGTCACGGAGGGGTCTAATTGGTCTGTTATGTCCCTCCCTCTCTGTCACGGAGGGGTCTAATTGGTCTGTTATGTCCCTCCCTCTCTGTCACGGAGGGGTCTAATTGGTCTGTTATGTCCCTCCCTCTTTGTCACGGAGGGGTCTAATTGGTCTGTTATGTCCCTCCCTCTTTGTCACGGAGGGGTCTAATTGGTCTGTTATGTCCCTCCCTCTCTGTCACGGAGGGGTCTAGTTGGTCTGTTATGTCCCTCCCTCTCTGTCACGGAGGGGTCTAATTGGTCTGTTATGTCCCTCCCTCTTTGTCACGGAGGGGTCTAATTGGTCTGTTATGTCCCTCCCTCTTTGTCACGGAGGGGTCTAATTGGTCTGTTATGTCCCTCCCTCTCTGTCACGGAGGGGTCTAATTGGTCTGTTATGTCCCTCCCTCTCTGTCACGGTGGGGTCTAGTTGGTCTGTTATGTCCCTCCCTCTCTGTTACGGTGGGGTCTAATTGGTCTGTTATGTCCCTCCCTCTCTGTCACGGTGGGGTCTAATTGGTCTGTTATGTCCCTCCCTCTCTGTCACGGTGGGGTCTAATTGGTCTGTTATGTCCCTCGGACAGCCCTCCCTCTGTCACGGTGGGGTCTAATTGGTCTGTTATGTCCCTCAGACAGCCCTCCCTCTGTCACGGTGGCGTCTCATTGGCCACTTCTCTCTTGATGTAATACATATATTCTGAACAGTTTCACAACAAATAAATAAAACACATCTAAGTAAGGAATGGAATAATAATATATGAATATAAATATATGGATGAGTGATGTCAGAGCAGCGTAGGTTAAAGTGCAGTTTCTGGTAAGTTGATGCCACTCAGATATCCACTAGTTCTTCCCGGCTGTATGTAATAACACTTCAGATTTTCTGGGCTAACAACGTAAGAAATAAAACAATTTTTTTTAACCAAATGTAAAAAAATAAAATAAAATACTGCACAGTTTCCTAAGGACTAGTAGCGAGGCAGCCCTCTCTGTCGGCACCCTGGTGTTATGTGTATTGGGAACGGGAGGATGGGTGGGCAAGTGTATATGTAACAGTGTAGCTTCCGACCGTCTCCTCGCCCCGACCCGGGCTCGAACCAGGGACCCTCTGCACACGTCAACAACTGACCCCCACGAAGCATCGTTACCCATCGCGCCACAAAAAAAGCCACGGCCCTTTGCAGAGCAAAGGAGGAACAACAACTTCAAGGTCTCGGAGCGAGTGACGTCACCGATTGTTTTAGCGTTGCTATGACAGCAGGAAGTCTGTATTGATAGTGTTAGTTGGTCTACAGCTGGACCAGGATCACTCAGCTGTGTTAGCGTTGCTATGACAGCTTTGTTGACTGACAATGCACAGACTCATCTCTATAGCAACCACTTTGTTGACTGACAATGCACAGACTCATCTCTATGGCAACCATTTTGCTGACAGATACACACAAGAGGCCTATATATATGATCTACATTAGGATGTTATATTATATTATGTTATATAACATGTTATTTACAATCTGTTCCAATTGCAAAGTTGCCAATAAAGAACCCACAAAGATATACATTAAAGTTATGGTGTCTATAGTATGTTTAAATATATGAATAAATCATTGATACCGCTTCAAAAATCATAATCCCTGATTGGTCAGCCTGTTTTGACACTGGAATGAATGTTTGTGATTCATATCGATGCCACATAGAACCAACTTATCTTTAAACGGACTAAAGGGGCAGTTGACCTGATCTCCATCAAACTTGTGTTTCATACTTGTATGAAGGCTGGCTGTAAATGAGAATTGCTCTCATTTTTATTTTAGTTTACCTTTATTTAACCAGGCAAGTCAGTTAAGAACAAATTCTTATTGTGTTATTGTGTTGTCATTCTGTTCAGGGGCAGAATGACAGATTTGTACCTTGTCAGCTCAGGGGTTTGAACTTGCAACCTTTCGGTTATTAGTCCAACGCTCTAACCACTAGGCTACCCTGCCGCCCTCATAAAACCAAGACTAATTGAGAATTGCTCTCGTACAACCAGGACTAATTCTCCAGGGCAAATCAAGTTCTTTAATGTTCTGTCCAGAGAATTACATATTAGAAGGGGTTATTTTTATTTTTATTTTAGTTTTTAGGGGGTAGAACCGCTTTAATATTGCAGATTGTGGCTTCTATCAATGTCATTTCCAATCACTCATATATTTTTGTTATTGTAAATATATTATTTTACATATAAATATTTTTTTCTTAACTATGTTTTCCGTTATTATTGTCCCCTAGCCCTACCACCTTATTATTGTCCCCTAACCCTACCACCTTATTATTGTCCCCTAGCCCTACCACCTTATTATTGTCCCCTAGCCCTACCACCTTATTATTGTCCCCTAACCCTACCACCTTATTATTGTCCCCTAGCCCTACCACCTTATTATTGTCCCCTAACCCTACCACCTTATTATTGTCCCCTAACCCTACCACCTTATTATTGTCCCCTAACCCTACCACCTTATTATTGTCCCCTAACCCTACCACCTTATTATTGTCCCCTAACCCTACCACCTTATTATTGTCCCCTAACCCTACCACCTTATTATTGTCCCCTAACCCTACCACCTTATTATTGTCCCCAGCCCTACCACCTTATTATTGTCCCCTAGCCCTACCACCTTATTATTGTCCCCTAGCCCTACCACCTTATTATTGTCCCCTAGCCCTACCACCTTATTATTGTCCCCTAACCCTACCACCTTATTATTGTCCCCTAACCCTACCACCTTATTATTGTCCCCTAGCCCTACCACCTTATTATTGTCCCCCTAACCCTACCACCTTATTATTGTCCCCTAACCCTACCACCTTATTATTGTCCCCTAGCCCTACCACCTTATTATTGTCCCCTAGCCCTACCACCTTATTATTGTCCCCTAACCCTACCACCTTATTATTGTCCCCTAGCCCTACCACCTTATTATTGTCCCTAGCCCTACCACCTTATTATTGTCCCGTAGCCCTACCACCTTATTATTGTCCCTAGCCGTACCACCTTATTATTGTCCCTAACCCTACCACCTTATTATTGTCCCCTAACCCTACCACCTTATTATTGTCCCCTAACCCTACCACCTTATTATTGTCCCCAGCCCTACCACCTTATTATTGTCCCCCTAGCCCTACCACCTTATTATTGTCCCCTAGCCCTACCACCTTATTATTGTCCCCTAGCCCTACCACCTTATTATTGTCCCCTAGCCCTACCACCTTATTATTGTCCCCTAACCCTACCACCTTATTATTGTCCCTAACCCTACCACCTTATTATTGTCCCCTAACCCTATCACCTTATTATTGTCCCCTAACCCTACCACCTTATTATTGTCCCCTAGCCCTACCACCTTATTATTGTCCCCTAACCCTACCACCTTATTATTGTCCCCTAACCCTACCACCTTATTATTGTCCCCTAACCCCATCACCTTATTATTGTCCCCTAGCCCTACCACCTTATTATTGTCCCCTAACCCTACCACCTTATTATTGTCCCCTAACCCTACCACCTTATTATTGTCCCCTAACCCTACCACCTTATTATTGTCCCCTAACCCTACCACCTTATTATTGTCCCCTAGCCCTACCACCTTATTATTGTCCCCTAACCCTACCACCTTATTATTGTCCCCTAGCCCTACCACCTTATTATTGTCCCCTAGCCCTACCACCTTATTATTGTCCCCTAACCCTACCACCTTATTATTGTCCCCTAGCCCTACCACCTTATTATTGTCCCCTAGCCGTACCACCTCTCCCCTAATTGTAGTAAACTAATGAACAACAACACTCAGGCTTCTACTTCCAGCTTATACATAATATATACATTTTACGGACAAAGTATATTTTACATTAGTTATCTTGTTGTTATTAATCCCATCCTTCAGCTTCTCTCAACCCCTCCATCTATCTCTGACCACCATCCAGTCCCATCCTTCAGCTCCCTTAACCCCTCCCATCTATCTCTGAACACCATCCAGTCCCAGCTTTCAGCTCCCCTCAACCCCTCCCATCTATCTCTGAACACCATCCAGTCCTTCAGCTCCCCTCAACCCCTCCCATCTATCTCTGACCACCATCCAGTCCCATCCTTCAGGTCCACTCAACCCCTCCCATCTATCTCTGAACACCATCCAATCCCAGCCTTCAGCTCCCCTCAACCCCTCCCATCTATCTCTGAACACCATCCAGTCCTTCAGCTCCCCTCAACCCCTCCCATCTATCTCTGAACACCATCCAGTCCTTCAGCTCCCCTCAATCCCTCCCATCTATCTCTGAACACCATCCAGTCCTTCAGCTCCCCTCAACCCCTCCCATCTATCTCTGAACACCATCCAGTCCCAGCCTTCAGCTCCATTCAACCCCTCCCATCTATCTCTGAACACCATCAGTCCCATCCTTCAGCTCCCCTCAATCCCTCCCATCTATCTCTGAACACCATCAGTCCTTCAGCTCCCTCAACCCCTCCCATCTATCTCTGAACACCATCCAGTCCTTCAGCTCCCCTCAACCCCTCCCATCTATCTCTGAACACCATCCAGTCCCAGCCTTCAGCTCCCCTCAACCCCTCCCATCTATCTCTGAACACCATCCAGTCCTTCAGCTCCCCTCAACCCCTCCCATCTATCTCTGAACACCATCCAGTCCTTCAGCTCCCCTCAACCCCTCCCATCTATCTCTGAACACCATCCAGTCCTTCAGCTCCCTCAACCCCTCCCATCTATCTCTGAACACCATCCAGTCCTTCAGCTTCCCTCAACCCCTCCCATCTATCTCTGAACACCATCCAGTCCTTCAGCTCCCTCAACCCCTCCCATCTATCTCTGAACACCATCCAGTCCCATCCTTCAGCTCCCTCAACCCCTCCCATCTATCTCTGAACACCATCCAGTCCTTCAGCTCCCCTCAATCCCTCCCATCTATCTCTGAACACCCTCCAGTCCTTCAGCTTCCCTCAACCCCTCCCATCTATCTCTGAACACCATCCAGTCCTTCAGCTCCCTCAACCCCTCCCATCTATCTCTGAACACCATCCAGTCCCATCCTTCAGCTCCCTCAACCCCTCCCATCTATCTCTGAACACCATCCAGTCCTTCAGGTCCCTCAACCCCCCCCATCTATCTCTGAACACCATCCAGTCCTTCAGCTCCCCTCAACCCCTCCCATCTATCTCTGAACACCACCCAGTCCTTCAGCTCCCCTCAACCCCTCCCATCTATCTCTGAACACCATCCAGTCCCAGCTTTCAGCTTCCCTCAACCCCTCCCATCTATCTCTGACCACCATCCAGTCCCATCCTTCAGCTCCCTCAACCCCTCCCATCTATCTCTGAACACCATCCAGTCCTTCAGCTCCCTTCAACCCCTCCCATCTATCTCTGAACACCATCCGGTCCTTCAGCTCCCCTCAACCCCTCCCATCTTTCTCCGAACACCACCCAGTCCTTAAGCTCCCCTCAACCCCTCCCATCTATCTCTGAACACCATCCAGTCCTTCAGCTCCCTCAATCCCTCCCATCTATCTCTGAACACCATCCAGTCCCATCCTTCAGCTCCCCTCAATCCCTCCCATCTATCTCTGAACACCATCCAGTCCCATCCTTCAGCTTCCTCAACCCTCCCATCTATCTCTGACCACCATCCAGTCCCATCCTTCAGCTTCCCTCAATCCCTCCCATCTATCTCTGAACACCATCCAGTCCTTCAGCTTCCTCAACCCCTCCCATCTATCTCTGAACACCATCCAGTCCTTCAGCTCCCTCAACCCCTCCCATCTATCTCTGAACACCATCCAGTCCTTCAGCTCCCCTCAACCCCTCCCATCTATCTCTGACCACCATCCAGTCCTTCAGCTTCCCTCAAACCCTCCCATCTATCTCTGAAGACCATCCAGTCCTTCAGCTCCCCTCAACCCCTCCCATCTATCTCTGAGCACCATCCAGTCCTTCAGCTCCCCTCAAACCCTCCCATCTATCTCTGAACACCATCCAGTCCTTCAGCTCCCCTCAACCCCTCCCATCTATCTCTGAACACCATCCAGTCCCATCCTTCAGCTCCCCTCAACCCCTCCCATCTATCTCTGAACACCATCCAGTCCTTCAGCTTCCCTCAACCCCTCCCATCTATCTCTGAACACCATCCAGTCCTTCAGCTCCCCTCAACCCCTCCCATCTATCTCTGAACACCATCCAGTCCCATCCTTCAGCTCCCCTCAACCCCTCCCATCTATCTCTGAACACCATCCAGTCCTTCAGCTCCCCTCAACCCCTCCCATCTATCTCTGAACACCATCCAGTCCTTCAGCTCCCCTCAACCCCTCCCATCTATCTCTGAACACCATCCAGTACTTCAGCTCCCCTCAACCCCTCCCATCTATCTCTGAACACCATCCAGTACTTCAGCTCCCCTCAACCCCTCCCATCTATCTCTGAACACCATCCAGTCCCATCCGTCAGCTCCCTCAACCCCTCCCATCTATCTCTGAACACCATCCAGTCCCATCCTTCAGCTTCCCTCAACCCCTCCCATCTATCTCTGACCACCATCCAGTCCCATCCTTCAGCTTCCCTCAACCCCTCCCATCTATCTCTGAACACCATCCAGTCCTTCAGCTCCCCTCAACCCCTCCCATCTATCTCTAAACACCATCCAGTCCCATCCTTCAGCTTCCCTCAACCCCTCCCATCTATCTCTGACCACCATCCAGTCCCATCCTTCAGCTTCCCTCAACCCCTCCCATCTATCTCTGAACACCATCCAGTCCCATCCTTCAGCTTCCCTCAACCCCTCCCATCTATCTCTGAACACCATCCAGTCCTTCAGCTTCCCTCAACCCCTCCCATCTATCTCTGAACACCATCCAGTCCCATCCTTCAGCTTCCCTCAACCCTCCCATCTATCTCTGAACACCATCCAGTCCCATCCTTCAGCTTCCCTCAACCCCTCCCATCTATCTCTGAACACCATCCAGTCCCATCCTTCAGCTCCCCTCATCCCCTCCCATCTTTCTCCGAACACCATCCAGTCCTTAACCTCCTCTCAACCCCTGCCATCTATCTCTGACCACCATCCAGTCCTTCAGCTCCCCTCAACCCCTCCCATCTATCTCTGAACACCATCCAGTCCCATCCTCAACCCCTCCCATCTAACTCTGAAAACCATCCAGTCCTTCAGCTTCCCTCAACCCCTCCCATCTATCTCTGAACACCATCCAGTCCTTCAGCTCCCCTCAACCCCTTCCATCTATCTCTGAACACCATCCATTCCTTCAGCTCCCCTCAACCCCTCCCATCTATCTCTGAACACCATCCAGTCCTTCAGCTCCCCTCAACCCCTCCCATCTATCTCTGAACACCATCACCATCCTCAACTCCTCCCATCTATCTCTGAAAGCTCCCCTCAACCCCTCCCATCTATCTCTGAACACCATCCAGTCCTTCAGCTCCCCTCAACCC
>NW_026287134.1:0-14046 GCF_023373465.1 Oncorhynchus keta | reverse complement strand
ACCTAGTCCTGTCTCAATCTCTACACCAAACACACCCTGTCTCAATCTACACCAAACACCTAGTCCTGTCTCAATCTCTACACCAAACACACCTAGCCCTGTCTCAATCTATACACCAAACACACCAAGTCCTGTCTCAATCTATACACCAAACACACCTAGTCCTGTCTCAATCTCTACACAAACACACCTAGTCCTGTCTCAATCTCTACACCAAACACACCTAGTCCTGTCTCAATCTCTACACCAAACACACCTAGCCCTGTCTCAATCTATACCAAACACACCAAGTCCTGTCTCAATCTCTACACCAAACACACCTAGTCCTGTCTCAATCTCTACACCAAACACACCAAGTCCTGTCTCAATCTCTACACAAACACACCTAGTCCTGTCTCAATCTCTACACCAAACACAACTAGTCCTGTCTCAATCTCTACACCAAACACACCTAGTCCTGTCTCAATCTCTACACAAACACCTAGCCCTGTCTCAATCTATACACCAAACACACCAAGTCCTGTCTCAATCTATACACCAAACACACCTAGTCCTGTCTCAATCTCTACACCAAACACACCTAGTCCTGTCTCAATCTCTACACCAAACACACCTAGCCTGTCTCAAATCTATACACCAAACACACAAGTCCTGTCTCAATCTATACACCAAACACACCTAGCCCTGTCTCAATCTATACACCAAACACACCTAGTCCTGTCTCAATCTACACCAAACACAACTAGTCCTGTCTCAATCTCTACACCAAACACACCTAGTCCTGTCTCAATCTCTACACCAAACACACCTAGTCCTGTCTCAATCTCTACACCAAACACACCTAGTCCTGTCTCAATCTCTACACCAAACACACCCAGTCCTGTCTCAATCTCTACACCAAACACAACTAACACCTAGCCCTGTCTCAATCTATACACCAACACACCAAGTCCTGTCTCAATCTCTACACCAAACACACCAAGTCCTGTCTCAATCTCTACACCAAACACACCTAGCCCTGTCTCAATCTATACACCAAACACACCTAGTCCTGTCTCAATCTCTACACCAAACACACCTAGCCCTGTCTCAATCTATACACAAACACACCAAGTCCTGTCTCAATCTCTACACCAAACACACCTAGTCCTGTCTCAATCTCTACACCAAACACACCAAGTCCTGTCTCAAATCTCTACACCAAACACACCTAGTCCTGTCTCAATCTATACAAAACACACCTAGTCCTGTCTCAATCTCTACACCAAACACACCTAGCCCTGTCTCAATCTATACACCAAACACACCAAGTCCTGTCTCAATCTCTACACCAAACACACCTAGTCCTGTCTCAATCTCTACACCAAACACACCAAGTCCTGTCTCAATCTCTACACCAAACACCTAGCCCTGTCTCAATCTATACACCAAACACACCTAGTCCTGTCTCAATCTCTACACCAAACACACCTAGCCCTGTCTCAAATCTATACACCAAACACACCAAGTCCTGTCTCAATCTCTACACCAAACACACCTAGTCCTGTCTCAATCTCTACACCAAACACACCAAGTCCTGTCTCAATCTATACACCAAACACACCAAGTCCTGTCTCAATCTCTACACCAAACACACCTAGTCCTGTCTCAATCTCTACACCAAACACACCAAGTCCTGTCTCAATCTCTACACCAAACACACCTAGTCCTGTCTCAATCTCTACACCAAACACACCTAGCCCTGTCTCAATCTATACACCAAACACACCTAGTCCTGTCTCAATCTCTACACCAAACACACCAAGTCCTGTCTCAATCTCTACACCAAACACACCTAGTCCTGTCTCAATCTCTACACCAAACACACCTAGTCCTGTCTCAATCTCTACACCAAACACACCAAGTCCTGTCTCAATCTACACCAAACACACCTAGTCCTGTCTCAATCTCTACACCAAACACACATAGTCCTGTCTCAATCTCTACACCAAACACACCCAGTCCTGTCTCAATCTCTACACCAAACACAACTAACACACCTAGCCCTGTCTCAATCTATACACCAAACACACCAAGTCCTGTCTCAATCTCTACACCAAACACACCTAGTCCTGTCTCAATCTCTACACCAAACACACCTAGTCCTGTCTCAATCTCTACACCAAACACACCTAGTCCTGTCTCAATCTCTACACCAAACACACCTAGTCCTGTCTCAATCTCTCCACCAAACACACCTAGTCCTGTCTCAATCTCTACACCAAACACACCGAGTCCTGTCTCAATCTCTACACCAACCACAACTAACACACCTAGTCCTGTCTCAATCTCTACACCAAACACACCTAGTCTGTCTCAATCTCTACACCAAACACACCCAGTCCTGTCTCAATCTCTACACCAAACACAACTAACACACCTAGCCCTGTCTCAATCTATACACCAAACACACCAAGTCCTGTCTCAATCTCTACACCAAACACACCAAGTCCTGTCTCAATCTCTCCACCAAACACACCTAGTCCTGTCTCAATCTCTACACCAAACACACCAAGTCCTGTCTCAATCTCTACACCAAACACACCTAGTCCTGTCTCAGTCTCTACACCAAACACACCTAGTCCTGTCTCAATCTCTACACCAACCACAACTAATACAACTAGTCCTGTCTCAATCTCTACACCAAACACACCTAGTCCTGTCTCAATCTCTACACCAAACACAACTAACAAACCTAGGCCTGTCTCAATCTCTACACCAAACACACCTAGTCCTGTCTCAATCTCTACACCAAACACACCTAGTCCTGTCTCAATCTCTACACCAAACACACCCAGTCCTGTCTCAATCTCTACACCAAACACAACTAACACACCTAGCCCTGTCTCAATCTATACACCAAACACACCAAGTCCTGTCTCAATCTCTACACCAAACACACCTAGTCCTGTCTCAATCTCTACACCAAACACACCCAGGCCTGTCTCAATCTCTACACCAAACACAACTAGTCCTGTCTCAATCTCTCCACCAAACACACCTAGTCCTGTCTCAATCTCTACACCAAACACACCGAGTCCTGTCTCAATCTCTACACCAACCACAACTAACACACCTAGTCCTGTCTCAATCTCTACACCAAACACACCTAGTCCTGTCTCAATCTCTACACCAAACACACCCAGTCCTGTCTCAATCTCTACACCAAACACAACTAACACACCTAGCCCTGTCTCAATCTATACACCAAACACACCTAGTCCTGTCTCAGTCTCTACACCAAACACACCTAGTCCTGTCTCAATCTCTACACCAAACACAACTAGTCCTGTCTCAATCTCTCCACCAAACACACCTAGTCCTGTCTCAATCTCTACACCAAACACACCGAGTCCTGTCTCAATCTCTACACCAACCACAACTAACACACCTAGTCCTGTCTCAATCTCTACACCAAACACACCTAGTCCTGTCTCAATCTCTACACCAAACACACCTAGTCCTGTCTCAATCTCTACACCAAACACACCTAGTCCTGTCTCAATCTCTACACCAAACACACCTAGTCCTGTCTCAGTCTCTACACCAAACAAACCTAGTCCTGTCTCAATCTCTACACCAAACACACCTAGTCCTGTCTCAGTCTCTACACCAAACAAACCTAGTCCTGTCTCAATCTCTACACCAAACACACCGAGTCCTGTCTCAATCTCTACACCAAACACAACTACCACAACTAACAACTGAAGTTAGTGAGGTAAGAGTCTCCAACTTCAGTGATTTTTGCAGTTAGTTCCAGTCATTGTCAGCAGAGACCTGGAAGGAACGACGACCAAAGGAAGAATTGGCTTTGGGGGTGACCAGTGAGATATACCTGCTGGAGAGCGTGCCAAGAATGGGTGCTGCTATGGTGGCCAGTGAGCTGAGATAAGGCGGGCCTTTACCTAGCAGGGACTTGTAGATGACCTAGAGCCAGTGGGTTTGGCAACGAGTATGATGCGAGGGCCAGCCAACAAGAGCGTACAGGTCGCAGTGGTGAGTAGTATATGGGAATTTGGTGACAAAACGGATGGCACTGTGATAGACTGCATCCAGTTTGTAGAGTAGAGTGTTGGAGGCTATTTTATAAATGACATCACCGAAGTCAAGGATCGGTAGGATAGTCAGTTTTACAAGGGTATGTTTGGCAGCATGAGTGAAGGATGCTTTGTTGTGAAATAGGAACCAATTCTAGATTTAATTTTTGGATTGGAGATGCTTAATGTGAGTCTGGAAGGAGAGTTTACAGTCTAACCAGACACCTAGGTATTTGTAGTTGTCTACATACAGTGGGGCAAAAAAGTATTTAGTCAGCCACCAATTGTACAAGTTCTCCCACTTAAAAGATGAGAGGCCTGTAATTTTTATCATAGGTACACTTCAGCTATGACAGACAAATGAGAAGAAAAATCCAGAAAATCACATTGTAGGATTTTTATAAAAAAATATATAAAAATAAATCAATTTAAAGTTTTCTTGTTTTTCAATCAACCAACAAAACATTCACAGATGTGAGAGGTTTAAAAAAATAAAATAAAAAAGTTTAAAAGTATAGTAATAATACATTTGAAAAAAAAAAAAAAATTAAAAGAAAAGAAAATAAACGTTTTTTATTTATTAATATTTTTATTCTCCCTTGGTGCATTTTATTCTCCTTGGTGCATTTTATTCTCCCTTGGTGCATTTTATTCTCCTTGGTGCATTTTATTCTCCCTTGGTGCATTTTTATTTTCCCTTGGTGCACATTGCTAAAAAAATAAAGGGAACACTTAAACAACACAATGTAACTCCAAGTCAATCACACTTCTGTGAAATCAAACTGTCCACTTAGGAAGCAACACTGATTGACAATAAATGTCACATGCTGTTGTGCAAATGGAATAGACAACAGGTGGAAATTATAGGCAATTAGCAAGACACCCCCAATAAAGGAGTGGTTCTGCAGGTGGTGACCACAGACCACTTCTCAGTTCTATAAGCTTCCTGGCTGATGTTTTGGTCACTTTTGAATGCTGGCGGTGCTTTCACTCTAGTGGTAGCATGAGACGGAGTCTACAACCCACACAAGTGGCTCAGGTAGTGCAGCTCATCCAGGATGGCACATCAATGCGAGCTGTGGCAAGAAGGTTTGCTGTGTCTGTCAGCGTAGTGTCCAGAACATGGAGGCGCTACCAGGAGACAGGCCAGTACCGCCTTTGTGCAAGGAAGAGCAGGAGGAGCACTGCCAGAGGCCTGCAAAATGACCTCCAGCAGGCCACAAATGTGCATGTGTCTGCTCAAACGGTCAGAAACAGACTCCATGAGGGTGGTATGAGGGCCCGACGTCCACAGGTGTGGGTTGTGCTTACAGCTCAACACCGTGCAGGACGTTTGGCATTTGCCAGAGAACACCAAGATTGGCAAAATTCGCCACTGGCGCCCTGTGCTCTTCACAGATGAAAGCAGGTTCACACTGAGCACGTGACAGACGTGACAGAGTCTGGAGACGCCGTGGAGAACGTTCTGCTGGTCCTTCTGTAGCTCAGTTGGTAGAGCATGGCGCTTGTAACGCCAGGGTAGTGGGTTCGATTCCCGGGACCACCCATACGTAGAATGTATGCACACATGACTGTAAGTCGCTTTGGATAAAGCGTCTGCTAAATGGCATATATTATATTATTATTATTATAACATCCTCCAGCATGACCGGTTTGGAGGTGGGTCAATCATGGTGTGGGGTGGCATTTCTTTGAGGGGCCGCACAGCCCTCCATGTGCTCGCCAGAGGTAGCTGGACTGCCATTAGGTACCGAGATGAGATCCTCAGACCCCTTGTGAGACCATATGCTGGTGCGGTTGGCCCTGGGTTCCTCCTAATGCAAGACAATGCTAGACCTCATGTGGCTGGAGTGTGTCAGCAGTTCCTGTAAGAGGAAGGCATTGATGCTATGGACTGGCCCGCCCGTTCCCCAGACCTGAATCCAATTGAGCACATCTGGGACATCATGTCTCGCTCCATCCACCAACGCCACGTTGCACCACAGACTGTCCAGGAGTTGGCGGATGCTTTAGTCTAGGTCTGGGAGGAGATCCGCAGGAGACCACCCGCCACCTCATCAGGAGCATGCCCAGGCGTTGTAGGGAGGTCATACAGGCACGTGGAGGCCACACACACAATACTGAGCCTCATTTGACTTGTTTTAAGGACATTACATCAAAGTTGAATCAGCCTGTAGTGTGGTTTTCCACTTTAATTTTGAGTGTCACTCCAAATCCAGACCTCCATGGGTTGATAAATTTGATTTCCATTGATAATTTTTGTGTGATTTTATTGTCAGCACATTCAACTATGTAAAGAAAAAAGTATTTAATAAGAATATTTCATTCATTCAGATCTAGGATGTGTTATTTTAGTGTTAACCTTTATTTTTTTGAGCAGTGTATATATACACATACACACCCATATATATATATATATAGATACATACATACGCACGTACTCAAAAAATAAATAAAATTAAAACACAAAAACAACATATATAACCTTGCAGCAGCACTATCAAGGTTCTTATCAGCTATTTCTAGCCTTCGCTGAGACGACGGGCCAATAGTTCCTTTTTTGTTTTACAGCACCTTACACAACATGTATCTGCGCATTTCCCTAGTCACCCTGTTCACTCTGTCCAGTTTGAAATATAGTTGAATAGTGGAGACCAGAGTCTATCAAACTTGGGCTGTCTCTTGTGGAGGTCATAATTGAGCTTTTCAAGAGGAAGGAAGTCAACAATCTGGTCAATCCACATTTTAAATGTAGGAGGGGTATTAGAGGCCCACAATAGAAGAATACATTTCTTAGCAAAGTATGTAATAGTCATGAGCAAATGTTCTCTGTCAGGATCAAGAACAAAGTCCTGCTGGGCATTAAGAAGATAGATACACGGGTCATATCAAACTGTACCTCTAGTATTTTCTGTGCAGCAGTATGTACAGATTGCCAGAATCTGGCAATCTCCCTACAGCTCCAAAATACATGCATATGGGTTCCACATTCAGAGGTACATCTTTTACAGTTAGGAGACATATCTGTTTTCATTCTATGGAGTCTCAAAGGAGTATAATAACATTTGTACAAAAATGTGTCGCAAACCTCCGCCCATAACTCATCACTGATAGTCAGACCAAGGTCCTTTTCCCAGATTATTTTCAAAGGAGTAAAGGAGGAGCTTCCTTTCTCAGAAAGGAGTCGATAGATGTAAGATATTTTGCCTTTAATGGATTGTGCTGTGACAAGAAGGGTTTCAACTTCATTCAACTGAGTTCTAAACCTCCTCTTGGAGGTAAATGAGGAAATGACATGTCTAATTTGAAGATATTTAAAAAAAATGGATCTTGGCACATTGAATTCACTGCAGAGCTCTTGAAAGGATTTCAGTGTAGTGGTTTTCTGATGAAATAGGTCTGAAAATGTCCTGATTCCTAGAGTATGCCAAAGATTAAAGTTGGCATCCCTCAGGGCTTTTGGCAAGTCTGGGTTGCCAAAAGGCGAGTGAGAACATATTTGGGAGGAAATGCCCAGGTATTTCTTACAGTCCCTCCACGCTAGTAGGGTGCTGTAAATCACAAAGGTTTTGGCTATGTTGCCCACTTCACTAAAGTTATTAATGAATATAATTGAGCTTAAGGGCAATGAGCCACAGGATTGAGCTTCTATCTGAATCCACGTTGACTCTTGTCTGTTTGTGATCCATGTTAGCATGTTGCGGATTTGGGCAGACCAGTAGTACAATTGAAGGGAGGGAAGGGCAAGACCACCCCTTAGATTCAGGTTTCGATAAAGTGGAAAACTTGATCCTAGGTTTTTTTATTGCCCCATATAAATTTGGTGATGCTTTGGTTAGTTGTTTTGAAGAAGGAAACTGGGAGATAGCATGGGAGCATCTGAAATAAGTAGTTCAGTCTAGGGAGGACGTTCATACGGATTACATTAATATAAGATAAGATAAGTAATCCTTCTCACCCCCTTAAAAGATTTAGATGCACTATTGTAAAGTGGCTGTTCCACTGGATGTCATAAGGTGAATGCACCAATTTGTAAGTCGCTCTGGATAAGAGCGTCTGCTAAATGACTTAAATGTAAAATGTAAATGCAATTCAATTATCTGGCAACCGCTCTGGTGGAACTTCCTGCAGTCAACATGCCAATAGCTCCCTCAACTTGAGACATTTACATTTAAGTCATTTAGCAGACGCTCTTATCCAGAGCGAGGTGTCTCCGGAAGGTGGTGATTGACTCCGCTGTCCTGGCGTCGTGAGGGAGTTTGTTCCACCATTGGGGGCCAGAGCAGCGAACAGTTTTGACTGGGCTGAGCGGGAACTGTACTTCCTCAGTGGTTGGGAGGCGAGCAGGCCAGAGGTGGATGAACGCAGTGCCCTTGTTTGGGTGTAGGGCCTGATCAGAGCCTGGAGGTACTGAGGTGCCGTTCCCCTCACAGCTCTGTGGCATTGTGTTGTGACAACTGCACATTTTAAAGTGGCCTTTTTTGTCCCGGCACAAGGTGCACCTGTGTAATGATCATGCTGTTTTAATTAGCTTCTTGATAGGCCACCTGTCAGGTGGATGGATTATTTTAGCAAAGGAGAAATGCTCACTAACAGGGATGAAATACAAATTTGTGCTCAACATCTGGGAAATTTCTTGGATCTTTTATTTCAGCTCATGGAACCAACACTTTATGCACAGCTGGAGCCCTGAGCTGGAGATATTTTATTTGGCACATCTTAGATAGTAACTTAAAGTTATAAGCAGTGGTGTAGCACTATGAGGCGAGGGGTCATGAGCTTTACCCCCCCCCAATAAAAGAAACAAAACATGGGTTGTTGAAAATCATACCGTGTATATTTCAGAATACCTCGGCATACAGTATACCGCCCAAGCCTAATGTCAAGTGTAACCTGTAATGTGAAGGGTTAGGTTAGTTAACCTGTAATGTGAAGGGTTAGGGTTAGTTAACCTGTTATGTGAAGGGTTAGTTAACCTGTTATGTGAAGGGTTAGGGTTAGTTAACCTGTTATGTGAAGGGTTAGTTAACCTGTTATGTGAAGGGTTAGGGTTAGTTAACCTGTTATGTGAAGGGTTAGTTAACCTGTTATGTGAAGGGTTAGGGTTAGTTAACCTGTTATGTGAAGGGTTAGGGTTAGTTAACCTGTTGTGTGAAGGGTTAGGGTTAGTTAACCTGTTGTGTGAAGGGTTAGGGTTGAGTTAACCTGTTGTGTGAAGGGTTAGGGTTAGTTAACCTGTTGTGTGAAGGGTTAGGTTAGTTAACCTGTTATGTGAAGGGTTAGTTAACCTGTTATGTGAAGGGTTAGGTTAGTTAACCTGTTATGTGAAGGGTTAGTTAACCTGTTATGTGAAGGGTTAGGGTTAGTTAACCTGTTATGTGAAGGGTTAGTTAACCTGTTATGTGAAGGGTTAGGGTTAGTTAACCTGTTATGTGAAGGGTTAGGGTTAGTTAACCTGTTATGTGAAGGGTTAGGGTTAGTTAACCTGTTGTGTGAAGGGTTAGGGTTAGTTAACCTGTTGTGTGAAGGGTTAGGGTTAGTTAACCTGTTGTGTGAAGGGTTAGGGTTAGTTAACCTGTTGTGTGAAGGGTTAGGGTTAGTTAACCTGTTATGTGAAGGGTTAGGGTTAGTTAACCTGTTGTGTGAAGGGTTAGGGTTAGTTAACCTGTTATGTGAAGGGTTAGGGTTAGTTAACCTGTTATGTGAAGGGCTAGGGTTAGTTAACCTGTTATGTGAAGGGTTAGGGTTAGTCAACCTGTTATGTGAAGGGTTAGGGTTAGTTAACCTGTTATGTGAAGGGTTAGGGTTAGTTAACCTGTTATGTGAAGGGTTAGGGTTAGTTAACCTGTTGTGTGAAGGGTTAGGGTTAGTTAACCTGTTATGTGAAGGGTTAGGGTTAGTTAACCTGTTGTGTGAAGGGTTAGGGTTAGTTTACCTGTTATGTGAAGGGTTAGGGTTAGTTAACCTGTTGTGTGAAGGGTTAGGGTTAGTTAACCTGTTGTGTGAAGGGTTAGGGTTAGTTAACCTGTTGTGTGAAGGGTTAGGGTTAGTTAACCTGTTGTGTGAAGGGTTAGGGTTAGTTAACCTGTTGTGTGAAGGGTTAGGGTTAGTTAACCTGTTATGTGAAGGGTTAGGGTTAGTTAACCTGTTATGTGAAGGGTTAGGGTTAGTCAACCTGTTATGTGAAGGGTTAGGGTTAGTTAACCTGTTATGTGAAGGGTTAGGGTTAGTTAACCTGTTATGTGAAGGTTAGGGTTAGTTAACCTGTTATGTGAAGGGTTAGGGTTAGTTAACCTGATATGTGAAGGGTTAGGGTTAGTTAACCTGTTATGTGAAGGGTTAGGGTTAGTTAACCTGATATGTGAAGGGTTAGGGTTAGTTAACCTGTTATGTGAAGGGTTAGGGTTAGTTAACCTGTTATGTGAAGGGTTAGGGTTAGTTAACCTGTTATGTGAAGGGTTAGGGTTAGTTAACCTGTTATGTGAAGGGTTAGGGTTAGTTAACCTGATATGTGAAGGGTTAGGGTTAGTTAACCTGTTATGTGAAGGGTTAGGGTTAGTTAACCTGTTATGTGAAGGGTTAGGGTTAGTTAACCTGTTATGTGAAGGGTTAGGGTTAGTTTACCTGTTATGTGAAGGGTTAGGGTTAGTTAACCTGTTATGTGAAGGGTTAGGGTTAGTTAACCTGTTATGTGAAGGGTTAGGGTTAGTTAACCTGTTATGTGAAGGGTTAGGGTTAGTTAACCTGTTATGTGAAGGGTTAGGGTTAGTCAACCTGTTATGTGAAGGGTTAGGGTTAGTTAACCTGTTATGTGAAGGGTTAGGGTTAGTTAACCTGTTATGTGAAGGGTTAGGGTTAGTTAACCTGTTATGTGAAGGGTTAGGGTTAGTTAACCTGTTATGTGAAGGGTTAGGGTTAGTCAACCTGTTATGTGAAGGGTTAGGGTTAGTTAACCTGTTATGTGAAGGGTTAGGTTAGTTAACCTGTTATGTGAAGGGTTAGGGTTAGTTAACCTGTTATGTGAAGAGTTAGGGTTAGTTTACCTGTTATGTGAAGGGTTAGGGTTAGTTAACCTGTTATGTGAAGGGTTAGGGTTAGTTTACCTGTTATGTGAAGGGTTAGGGTTAGTTAACCTGTTATGTGAAGGGTTAGGGTTAGTTTACCTGTTATGTGAAGGGTTAGTTAACCTGTTATGTGAAGAGTTAGGGTTAGTTTACCTGTTATGTGAAGGGTTAGGGTTAGTTAACCTGTTATGTGAAGGGTTAGGGTTAGTTTACCTGTTATGTGAAGGGTTAGGGTTAGTTAACCTGTTATGTGAAGGGTTAGTTAACCTGTTATGTGAAGGGTTAGGGTTAGTTAACCTGTTATGTGAAGGGTTAGGGTTAGTTAACCTGTTGTGTGAAGGGTTAGGGTTAGTTAACCTGTTGTGTGAAGGGTTAGTTTACCTGTAATGTGAAGGGTTATGGTTAGTTGAAGGGTTAGGATTATGGTTATGGTTAGTTAACCTCTTGTCCTAATAAAGGTGTCTCTCTCTAGGTGGTGACGGGGTCCGGTCGTCAGAGGCCCACAAGACAGACCATGAGTACAGGAAGCTGTTTGACTTGGCTCTGCAGGATGCAGCTACTGTCCCAGTGGAGCGCACACGTCATGGAAGTGGTGAGTGACCTCTAACCTTAACCCTGTCCATAACCCGTTGTTTAGAAAACGTTTGTGTTATGGCTTTTCAACCTCTGCCATATTGTGGATTCAGAGCTGTCTATCTAATAGAACTCAAATGGTTTTCTTTTATGGAAGCTTCTCTAATGTCAAACATGTAAAGTGTGGTGTACCGCAGGGCAGCTCTTTTGGCCCCTCTACTCTTTCACCAATAACCTGCCACTGGCTTTAAACACAGCATGTGTGTCCATGTATGCTGATGATTCAACCATATACGCATCAGCAACCACAGCTAATGAAGTCACTGAAACCCTTAACAAAGAGTTGCAGTCTGTTTTGGAATGGGTGGCCAGTAATAAACGGGGCTTGAACATCTCTAAAACTAAGAGCAGTGTATTTGGTACAAATCATTTCCCTAAGTTGTAGACCTCTGCTGAATCTGGTAATGAAGGCTGTTGAACAAGTTGAGGAGAGTAAATTACATGGGGTTTTATCTGTCTTTTTCGTTATGTGTCGGACCCCAGTAAGACTAGCTGTCGCAGTTGGCTAATGGGGATCTTAATAAATCAGATCACACCTAACCAACACACTTCATGGAAGTGGTGAGGTCATACATCCCAAGTGATGGTGCCTTTGACGACAAAGACTATAGTGGAGACGACCCTCCAGAGACTTACTATCAGGGTGGGCAAACTGATTTCTCTCCCCATATCATCCCAGTTCACACTGTGACTACTGTCAGAGAGGAAGAGGAAGAGAGAGGCCCAAAATCTGTCTCCCTGCGGCAGGTGACGTTGTTTCGCCCACCAAGCAAGGAGTTTTTGTATGGAGGACAATGAGAGTGTCGAATTTGGCCAACAAACTGAATGGCTTATTTGATTGAATACAAGTTTAGTAAATCTTAAGTTGTTACGAGTGTATTGATATACAGTAAGTGGGACATCCCGAGTTATCTTAATGACTATGCATATTCATGACATGAGGCTAGGCATAGCATCTCTCTCCAATGAATACAGGCAGTTGATGTCAACAACCCTCATCGAATATTCAAAAAAGGAACCAAGTTAAGAACAAATTCTTATTTTCAAAGACGGCCTAGGAACAGTGGGTTAACTGCCTGTTCAGGGGCAGAACGACAGATTTGTACCTTGTCAGCTCGGGGTTTGAACTCGCAACCTTCCGGTTACTAGTCCAACACTCTAACCACTGTGCTACCCTATTGTCTTCCCTATTGCCCACAGTCTCTCCTCAAGGTCTTTAAACACAAACTTATTTTTTCAGTTCTCTCTTTCTGCTCTCTTTCTCTCTTTCTGCTCTCTCTTTTGGCTCCACACCGACTCTGTACCGTAATACCCTGTATATAGCCTCCACTTTGACTCTGTACCGGTACCCCCTGTATATAGCCTCCACATTGACTCTGTACCGGTATGCCCTGTATATAGCATCCACATTGACTCTGTACTGGTACCCCTGTATATAGCCTCCACATTGACTCTGTAACACCTGTATATAGCCTCCACATTGACTCTGTACCGTAATACCCTGTATATAGCCTCCACATTGACTCTGTACCAGTACCCCCTGTATATAGTCTCCACATGACTCTGTACCGGTACCCCTGTATATAGTCTCCACATTGACTCTGTACCGTAATACCCTGTATATAGCCTCCACATTGACTCTGTACCGGTACCCCTGTATATAGCCTCCACATTGACTCTGTACCGTAATACCCTGTAATATAGTCTCCACATTGACAATGTATGCCGGTACCCCCTGTATATAGCCTCCACATTGACTCTGTACCGTAATACCCTGTATATAGCCTCCACATTGACTCTGTACCGTAATACCCTGTATATAGCCTCCACATTGACTCTGTACCGTAACACCCTGTATATAGCCTCCACATTGACTCTGTACCGTAATACCTGTATATAGCCTCCACATTGACTCTGTACCGTAACACCTGTATATAGCCTCCACATTGACTCTGTACCATAATACCCTGTATATAGCCTCCACATTGACTCTGTACCGTATTACCCTGTATGTAGCCTCCACATGACTCTGTGCCGTAACACCCTGTATAGCCTCCACATTGACTCTGTACGGTAACCCCTGTATATAGCCTCCCACATTGACTTCTGTACGGTAACCCCTGTATATATCCTCCACATTGACTCTGTACGGTACCTGGCCTTAGCCTCCACATTGACTGTGTACGGTACCCCCTGTATATAGCCTCCACATTGACTCTGTACAGTAACCCCTGTATATAGCCTCCACATTGACTCTGTACCGGTAACCCCTG
>NW_026287133.1:0-65973 GCF_023373465.1 Oncorhynchus keta | reverse complement strand
GGGTGTAATGGTAAATCTCTGATATGTTAGGGTTTATAGCAGGGGATGTAATGGTAAATCTCTGATATGTTGGGGTTTATAGCAGGGTGTAATGGTAAATCTCTGATATGTTGGGGTTTATAGCAGGGTGTAATGGTAAATCTGATATGTTGTGGTTTATAGCAGGGTGTAATGGTAAATCTCTGATATGTTGGGGTTTATAGCAGGGTGTAATGGTAAATCTCTGATATGTTGGGGTTTATAGCAGGGTGTAATGGTAAATCTCTGATATGTTGGGGTTTATAGCAGGGTGTAATGGTAAATCTCTGATATGTTGGGGTTTATAGCAGGGTGTAATGGTAAATCTCTGATATGTTGGGGTTTATAGCAGGGTGTAATGGTAAATCTCTGATATGTTGGGGTTTATAGCAGGGTGTAATGGTAAATCTCTGATATGTTGGGGTTTATAGCAGGGTGTAATGGTAAATCTCTGATATGTTGGGGTTTATAGCAGGGTGTAATGGTAAATCTCTGATATGTTGGGGTTTATAGCAGGGTGTAATGGTAAATCTCTGATATGTTGGGGTTTATAGCAGGGTGTAATGGTAAATCTCTGATATGTTGGGGTTTATAGCAGGGTGTAATGGTAAATCTCTGATATGTTGGGGTTTATAGCAGGGTGTAATGGTAAATCTCTGATATGTTGGGGTTTATAGCAGGGTGTAATGGTAAATCTCTGATATGTTGGGGTTTATAGCAGGGTGTAATGGTAAATCTCTGATATGTTGGGGTTTATAGCAGGGTGTAATGGTAAATCTCTGATATGTTGGGGTTTATAGCAGGGTGTAATGGTAAATCTCTGATATGTTGGGGTTTATAGCAGGGTGTAATGGTAAATCTCTGATATGTTGGGGTTTATAGCAGGGTGTAATGGTAAATCTCTGATATGTTGGGGTTTATAGCAGGGTGTAATGGTAAATCTCTGATATGTTGGGGTTTATAACAGGGTGTAATGGTAAATCTCTGATATGTTGGGGTTTATAGCAGGGTGTAATGGTAAATCTCTGATATGTTGGGGTTTATAGCAGGGTGTAATGGTAAATCTCTGATATGTTGGGGTTTATAGCAGGGTGTAATGGTAAATCTCTGATATGTTGGGGTTTATAGCAGGGTGTAATGGTAAATCTCTGATATGTTGGGGTTTATAGCAGGGTGTAATGGTAAATCTCTGATATGTTGGGGTTTATAGCAGGGTGTAATGGTAAATCTCTGATATGTTGGGGTTTATAGCAGGGTGTAATGGTAAATCTCTGATATGTTGGGGTTTATAGCAGGGTGTAATGGTAAATCTCTGATATGTTGGGGTTTATAGCAGGGTGTAATGGTAAATCTGATATGTTGGGGTTTATAGCAGGGTGTAATGGTAAATCTCTGATATGTTGGGGTTTATAGCAGGGTGTAATGGTAAATCTCTGATATGTTGGGGTTTATAGCAGGGTGTAATGGTAAATCTCTGATATGTTGGGGTTTATAGCAGGGTGTAATGGTAAATCTCTGATATGTTGGGGTTTATAGCAGGGTGTAATGGTAAATCTCTGATATGTTGGGGTTTATAGCAGGGTGTAATGGTAAATCTCTGATATGTTGGGGTTTATAGCAGGGTGTAATGGTAAATCTCTGATATGTTGGGGTTTATAGCAGGGTGTAATGGTAAATCTCTGATATGTTGGGGTTTATAGCAGGGTGTAATGGTAAATCTCTGATATGTTGGGGTTTATAGCAGGGTGTAATGGTAAATCTCTGATATGTTGGGGTTTATAGCAGGGTGTAATGGTAAATCTCTGATATGTTGGGGTTTATAGCAGGGTGTAATGGTAAATCTCTGATATGTTGGGGTTTATAGCAGGGTGTAATGGTAAATCTCTGATATGTTGGGGTTTATAGCAGGGTGTAATGGTAAATCTCTGATATGTTGGGGTTTATAGCAGGGTGTAATGGTAAATCTCTGATATGTTGGGGTTTATAGCAGGGTGTAATGGTAAATCTCTGATATGTTGGGGTTTATAGCAGGGTGTAATGGTAAATCTCTGATATGTTGGGGTTTATAGCAGGGTGTAATGGTAAATCTCTGATATGTTGGGGTTTATAGCAGGGTGTAATGGTAAATCTCTGATATGTTGGGGTTTATAGCAGGGTGTAATGGTAAATCTCTGATATGTTGGGGTTTATAGCAGGGTGTAATGGTAAATCTCTGATATGTTGGGGTTTATAGCAGGGTGTAATGGTAAATCTCTGATATGTTGGGGTTTATAGCAGGGTGTAATGGTAAATCTCTGATATGTTGGGGTTTATAGCAGGGTGTAATGGTAAATCTCTGATATGTTGGGGTTTATAGCAGGGTGTAATGGTAAATCTCTGATATGTTGGGGTTTATAGCAGGGTGTAATGGTAAATCTCTGATATGTTGGGGTTTATAGCAGGGTGTAATGGTAAATCTCTGATATGTTGGGGTTTATAGCAGGGTGTAATGGTAAATCTCTGATATGTTGGGGTTTATAGCAGGGTGTAATGGTAAATCTCTGATATGTTGGGGTTTATAGCAGGGTGTAATGGTAAATCTCTGATATGTTGGGGTTTATAGCAGGGTGTAATGGTAAATCTCTGATATGTTGGGGTTTATAGCAGGGTGTAATGGTAAATCTCTGATATGTTGGGGTTTATAGCAGGGTGTAATGGTAAATCTCTGATATGTTGGGGTTTATAGCAGGGTGTAATGGTAAATCTCTGATATGTTGGGGTTTATAGCAGGGTGTAATGGTAAATCTCTGATATGTTGGGGTTTATAGCAGGGTGTAATGGTAAATCTCTGATATGTTGGGGTTTATAGCAGGGTGTAATGGTAAATCTCTGATATGTTGGGGTTTATAGCAGGGTGTAATGGTAAATCTCTGATATGTTGGGGTTTATAGCAGGGTGTAATGGTAAACTTGATATGTTGGGTTTATAGCAGTGTAATGGTAACTGATATGTTAGTTTATAGCAGGTGAATGAAATTCTTGATATGTTGTGGTTTATAGCAGGTGTAATGGTAACTTCTGATATGTTAGTTTATAACAGGGTGTAATGGTAAATCTCTGATATGTTGGGGGTTTATAGCAGGGTGTAACAAATCTGATATGTTGGGGTTTATAGCAGGGTGTACGGTAAACTTCTGATATGTTGGGTTTATAACAGGGTGTAATGGCAAATCTGATATGTTGTGGTTTATAGCAGGGTGTAATGGTAACTTGATATGTTGGGGTTTATAACAGGGTGTAATGGTAACTCTGATATGTTGTGGTTTATAACAGGGTGTAATGGTAAATCTCTGATATGTTGGGGCTTATAGCAGGGTGTAATGGTAAATCTGATATGTTGTTTATAGCAGGGTGTAATGGTAAACTTGATATGTTGGGGGTTTATAGCAATGGTAAATCTGATATGTTGTGGTTTATAGCAGGGTGTAAATGATATGTAAATCTCTGATATGTTGGGGTTTATAGCAGGGTGTAATGGTGAATATGCTGGGGCTGATATGTTGGGGTTGGGCTATAGCAGGTGTAATGGTAAATCTCTGATATGTTGGGGTTTATAACAGTTTATAGTGTAATGGTAAATCTCTGATATGTTGGGGTTTATAGCAGGGTGTAATGGTAAATCTGATATGTTATTAGGGTTTATAGCAGGGTGTAATGGTAAATCTCTGATATGTTGGGGTTTATAGCAGGGTGTAATGGTAAAATCTCTGATATGTTGGGGTTTATAGCAGGTGTAATGGTAAATCTGATATGTTGTGGTTTATAGCAGGGTGTAATGGTATAAGGGGTCTGATATGTTGGGGTTTATAACAGGGTGTAATGGTAAATATGTTGGGGTTTATAGCAGGTGTAATGGTAACTGATATGTTGGGGTTTATAGCAGGGGTAATGGTAAATATGTTGGGGCTTATATGTGTAATGTGGTTTATAGCAGGGTGTAATGGTAAACTTCTGATATGTTATAGCAGGGTAATTATATATGTTGGGGTTTAGGGTGTAATGGTAAATCTCTGATATGTTGGGGTTTATAACAGGGTGTAATGGTAAACTTCTGATATGTTGGGGTTTATAGCAGGGTGTAATGGTAAATCTCTGATATGTTGGGGTTTATAGCAGGGTGTAATGGTAAACTCTGATATGTTGGGTTTATAGCAGGGTGTAATGGTAAACTTCTCTGATATGTTGGGGTTTATAGCAGGGTGTAATGGTAAACTGATATGTTGGGTTTATAGCAGGGTAATGGTAAATCTCTTGATATGTTGGGGTTTATAGCAGGTGTAATGGTAACTTCTTGATATGTTGTGGTTTATAGCAGGGTGTAATGGTAAATCTCGATATGTTAGGCTTATAGCAGGGTAATGGTAAATCTTTGATATGTTGGGGGTTTATAGCAGGGTGTAATGGTAACTGATATGTTGGGGTTTATAGCAGGGTAAAATGGCAACTTCTGATATGTTGGGTTTATAGCAGGTGTAATGGTAAACTCTGATATGTTGGGGTTTATAGCAGGGTGTAATGGTAAATCTCTGATATGTTGGGGTTTATAACAGGGTGTAATGGTAAATCTCTGATTACAAGTGTGGTTTATAGCAGGGTACGGTAATGGATATGTCAGTTTATAGCAGGTAATGGTAAACTTGATATGTTGGGGTTTATAGCAGGGTGTAATGGTAAATCTCTGATATGTTGGGGTTTATAGCAGGGTGTAATGGTATAGCAGGTGTAACGGTAACTTGATATGTTGGGGTTTATAGCAGGTGTAATGGTAAATCTGATATGTTGTATTTATAGCAGGGTGTAAATGGTAAATCCTTGATATGTTGGGGTTTATAGCAGGGTGTAATGGTAAATCTCGATATGTTGGGGTTTATAACAGGGTGTAATGGTAAATCTCGATATGTTGGGGTTTATAGCAGGGTGTAATGGTTAAATGTAATGGTAAACTTCTGATATGTTGGGGCTTATAGCAGGGTGTAATGGTAAACTTCTCGATATGTTGGGTTTATAGCAGGGTGTAATGGTAACTGTTGTAGTTTATAGCAGGTGTATATGTATGTTGTGGTTTATAACAGGGTGTAATGGTAACTTCTGATATGTTGGGGTTTATAGCAGGGTGTAATGGTAAATCTGATATGTTGTGGTTTATAGCAAGTAACTGGTAAACGATATGTTGGGGTTTATAGCAGGGTGTACGGGGTAATAAACTCTGATATGTTGGGGCTTATAGCAGGGTGTAATGGTAAATCTCTGATATGTTGGGGCTTATAGCAGGGTGTGTAATGGTAAATTCTGATATGTTGGGGTTTATAGCAGGTGTAATGGTAAATCTTGATATGTTGGGGTTTATAGCAGGGTGTAATGGTAACTTGATATGTTGGGGTTTATAGCAGGTGTAATGGTAAACTTGATATAAGTTGGGTATAGCAGGGTGTAATGGTAAAATCCATGATATGTTGGGGTTTATAGGTAACATATGTCAGGTTTCAGTAATGGTAAACTTCTGATATGGTTGGGGTTTATAGCAGGGTGTAATGGTAAACTTATGTTGGGGCGATATGGCAAACTTGGGGGTTTATAGCAGGGTGTAATGGATAAATAGCAGGGTGTAATGGCAACTTCTTGATATGTTGGGGTTTATAGCAGGGTGTAATGGTAAATCTTTGATATGTTGGGGTTTATAGCAGGGTGTAAATGGTAAATTCTGATATGTTAGGGTTTATAGCAGGGTGTAATGGTAACTTCTGATATGTCAGGTTTATAGCAGGGTAATGGTAAATTCTGATATGTTGGGTTTATAGCAGGGTGTAATGGTAACTCCTGATATGTTGGGGTTTATAGCAGGGTGTAATGGCAAACTCTGATATGTTGGGGTTTATAGCAGGGGTGTAATGGTAAACTTCGATATGTTGGGGTTTATAGCAGGGGTGTAATGGTAAATCTCGATATGTTGGGGTTTATAGTAGGTGTAATGGTAAATCTCTGATATGTTGGGGTTTATAGCAGGGTGTAATGGTAAAATGTTGGGGTTTATATGTTAATGGGTTTATAGCAGGGTGTAAATGGTAACCTGATATGTTGGGGTTTATAGCAGGGTGTAATGGTAACTTCTGATATGTTGGGGTTTATAGCAGGGTGTAATGGTAAATCTCTGATATGTTGGGGTTTATAGCAGGGGTGTAATGGTAACTTGATATGTTGGGGTTTATAGTAGGTGTAATGGTAAATCTCTGATATGTTGGGGCTTATAGCAGGGTGTAATGGTAAATCTTGATATGTTGGGGTTTATCAGGTGTAATGCAACTGATATGTTGGGGTTTATAGCAGGGTGTAATGGTAAATATGTTGGGGTTTATAGCAGGTTGTAATGGTAAATCTGATTTGGGGTTTATAGCAGGTGTAATGGTAACTTGATATGTTGGGGTTTATAGCAGGGTGTAATGGTAAATCTCTGATATGTTGGGGTTTATAGCAGGGTGTAATGGTAAATCTCTGATATGTTGGGGTTTATAGCAGGGTGTAATGGTAAACTTGATATGTTGGGGCTTATAGCAGGGTGTAATGGTAATGTCAGTTTATAGCAGGGTGCTGATATGTTGGGGTTTATAGCAGGGTGTAATGGTAAATCTTGATATGTTGGGGTTTATAGCAGGGTGTAATGGTAAATTCTGATATGTTGGGGTTTATAGCAGGGTAATGGTAAATGATATGTTGGGGTTTATAGCAGGGTGTAATGGTAAACTTCTGATATGTTGGGGTTTATAGCAGGGTGTAATGGTAAATCTCTGATATGTTGGGGTTATAGCAGGGTAGGTAACAGTTGGGGTTTATATAATGGTAAATCTTGATATGTTGGGGTTTATAGCAGGGGTGTAATGGTAAATCTTGATATGTTGGGGTTTATAGCAGGGTGTAATGGTAAATCTCTGATATGTTAGGTTTATAGCAGGGTGTAATGGTAAATCTCTGATATGTTGGGGTTTATAGCAGGGTGTAATGGTAAATCTCTGATATGTTGGGGTTATAGCAGGGTGTAATGGTAAATCTCTGATATGTTGGGGTTTATAGCAGGGTGTAATGGTAAATCTCTGATATGTTGGGGTTTATAGCAGGGTGTAATGGTAAATCTGATATGTTGGGTTTATAGCAGGTGTAATGGTAAATCTCTGATATGTTGGGGTTTATAGCAGGGTGTAATGGTAAATCTCTGATATGTTGGGGTTTATAGCAGGGTGTAATGGTAAATCTCTGATATGTTGGTAATAGCAGGGTGTAATGGTAAACTTGATATGTTGGGGTTTATAGCAGGGTGTAATGGTAAATCTCTGATATGTTGGGGGGTTTATATATGCAGGGTGTAATGGTAAATCTCTGATATGTTGGGGTTTATAGCAGGTGTAATGGTAACTCTGATATGTTGGGGTTTATAGCAGGGTGTAATGGTAAATCTTGATATGTTGGGGTTTATAGCAGGGTGTAATGGTAAATCTCTGATATGTTGGGGTTTATAGCAGGGTGTAATGGTAAATCTCTGATATGTTGGGGTTTATAGCAGGGTGTAATGGTAAATCTCTGATATGTTGGGGTTTATAGCAGGGTGTAATGGTAAATCTCTGATATGTTGGGGTTTATAGCAGGGTGTAATGGTAAATCTCTGATATGTTGGGGTTTATAGCAGGGTGTAATGGTAAATCTCTGATATGTTGGGGTTTATAGCAGGGTGTAATGGTAAATCTCTGATATGTTGGGGTTTATAGCAGGGTGTAATGGTAAATCTCTATGTTGGGGTTTATAGCAGGGTGTAATGGTAAATCTCTGATATGTTGGGGTTTATAGCAGGTGTAATGGTAAATCTGATATGTTGGGGTTTATAGCAGGGTGTAATGGTAACTCTGATATGTTGGGGTTTATAGCAGGGTGTAATGGTAAATCTCTGATATGTTGGGGTTTATAGCAGGGTGTAATGGTAAATCTCTGATATGTTGGGGTTTATAGCAGGGTGTAATGGTAAATCTCTGATATGTTGTGGTTTATAGCAGGGTGTAATGGTAAATCTCTGATATGTTGGGGTTTATAGCAGGGTGTAATGGTAAATCTCTGATATGTTGGAGTTTATAGCAGGGTGTAATGGTAAACTCTGATATGTTGGGGTTTATAGCAGGGTGTAATGGTAAATCTGATATGTTGGGGTTTATAGCAGGGTGTAATGGTAAATCTCTGATATGTTGGGGTTTATAGCAGGGTGTAATGGTAAATCTCTGATATGTTGGGTTTATAGCAGGGTGTAATGGTAAATCTCTGATATGTTGGGTTTATAGCAGGGTGTAATGGTAAATCTCTGATATGTTGGGGTTTATAGCAGGGTGTAATGGTAATAGCAGGGTGTAATGGTAAATCTCTGATATGTTGGGGTTTATAACAGGGTGTAATGGTAAATCTCTGATATGTTGGGGTTTATAGCAGGGGGTTTATAGTGTAATGGTAAATCTCTGATATGTTGGGGTTTATAGCAGGGTGTAATGGTAAATCTCTGATATGTTATAACGGGGTAAATTATAGCAGGGTGTAATGGTAAATCTCTGATATGTTGGGGTTTATAGCAGGGTGTAATGGTAAATCTCTGATATGTTGGGGTTTATAGCAGGGTGTAATGGTAAATCTCTGATATGTTGGGGTTTATAGCAGGGTGTAATGGTAAATTCTGATATGTTGGGGTTTAATGGCAAATCTCTGATATGTTGGGAGTTTATAGCAGGGTGTAATGGTAAATCTTGATATGTTGGGGTTTATAGCAGGGTGTAATGGTAAATCTCTGATATGTTGGGGTTTATAGCAGGGTGTAATGGTAAATCTCTGATATGTTGGGGTTTATAGCAGGGTGTAATGGTAAATCTCTGATATGTTGGGGTTTATAGCAGGGTGTAATGGTAAATCTCTGATATGTTGGGGTTTATAGCAGGGTGTAATGGTAAATCTCTGATATGTTGGGGTTTATAGCAGGGTGTAATGGTAACTCTGATATGTTGGGGTTTATAGCAGGGTGTAATGGTAAATCTCTGATATGTTGGGGTTTATAGGTGTAATGGTAAATCTCTGATATGTTGGGGTTTATAGCAGGGTGTAATGGTAAATCTCTGATATGTTGGGGTTTATAGCAGGGTGTAATGGTAAGATATGTTGGGGTTTATAGCAGGGTGTAATGGTAAATCTCTGATATGTTGGGGTTTATAGCAGGGTGTAATGGTAAACTCTGATATGTTGGGGTTTATAGCAGGGTGTAATGGTAAATAAATCTGATATGTTGGGGTTTATAGCAGGGTGTAATGGTAAATCTCTGATATGTTGGGGTTTATAGCAGGGTGTAATGGTAAATCTCTGATATGTTGGGGTTTATAGCAGGGTGTAATGGTAAATCTCTGATATGTTGGGGTTTATAGCAGGGTGTAATGGTAAATCTCTGATATGTTGGGGTTTATAGCAGGGTGTAATGGTAAATCTCTGATATGTTGGGGTTTATAGCAGGGTGTAATGGTAAATCTCTGATATGTTGGGGTTATAGCAGGGTGTAATGGTAAATCTCTGATATGTTGGGGTTTATAGCAGGGTGTAATGGATAAATAGCAGGGTGTAATGGTAAATCTCTCTGATATGTTGGGTTTATAGCAGGTGTAATATAGTAAATCATATGTTGGGTTTATAGCAGGGTGTAATGGCAAATCTCTGATATGTTGGGGTTTATAGCAGGGTGTAATGGTAAATCTCGATATGTTGGGGTTTATAGCAGGGTAAATCTCTGTAATGGTAAAGGGTGGTAAATCTCTGATATGTTGGGGTTTATAGCAGGGTGTAATGGTAAATCTGATATGTTGGGGTTTATAGCAGGGTGTAATGGTAAATCTCTGATATGTTGGGGTTTATAGCAGGGTGTAATGGTAAATCTTGATATGTTGGGGTTTATAGCAGGGTGTAATGGTAAATCTTGATATGTTGGGTTTATAGCAGGGTGTAATGGTAAATCTCTGATATGTTGGGGTTTATAGCAGGGTGTAATGGTAAATCTCTGATATGGGGTTTTTATAGCAGGGGTTTATATGTTGGGGTTTATAGCAGGGTGTAATGGTAAATCTCTGATATGTTGGGGTTTATAGCAGGGTGTAATGGTAAATCTCTGATATGTTGGGGTTTATAGCAGGGTGTAATGGTAAATCTCTGATATGTTGGGGTTTATAGCAGGGTGTAATGGTAAATCTCTGATATGTTGGGGTTTATAGCAGGGTGTAATGGTAAATCTCTGATATGTTGGGGTTTATAGCAGGGTGTAATGGTAAATCTGATATGTTGGGGTTTATAGCAGGGTGTAATGGTAAATCTCTGATATGTTGTGGTTTATAGCAGGGTGTAATGGTAAATCTCTGATATGTTGGGGTTTATAGCAGGGTGTAATGGTAAATCTCTGATATGTTGGGGTTTATAGCAGGGTGTAATGGTAAATCTCTGATATGTTGGGGTTTATAGCAGGGTGTAATGGTAAATCTCTCCTGATATGTTGGGTTTATAGCAGGGTGTAATGGTAAATCTCTGATATGTTGGGGTTTATAGCAGGGTGTAATGGTAAATCTCTGATATGTTGGGGTTTATAGCAGGGTGTAATGGTAAACTCTGATATGTTGGGGTTTATAGCAGGGTGTAATGGTAAATCTCTGATATGTTGGGGTTTATAGCAGGGTGTAATGGTAAATCTCTGATATGTTGGGGTTTATAGCAGGGTGTAATGGTAAATCTCTGATATGTTGGGGTTTATAGCAGGGTGTAATGGTAAATCTCTGATATGTTGGGGTTTATAGCAGGGTGTAATGGTAAATCTCTGATATGTTGGGTTTATAGCAGGGTGTAATGGCAAATCTCTGATATGTTGGGGTTTATAGCAGGGTGTAATGGTAAATCTCTGATATGTTGGGGTTTATAGCAGGGAGTAAATGGTAAATCTCTGATATGTTGGGGTTTATAGCAGGGTGTAATGGTAAATCTCTGATATGTTGGGGTTTAGGGGTTTATAGCATGTTGGTGTAATGGTAAATCTGATATGTTGGGGTTTATAGCAGGGTGTAATGGTAAATCTCTGATATGTTGGGGTTTATAGCAGGGTGTAATGGTAAATCTCTGATATGTTGGGGTTTATAGCAGGGTGTAATGGTAAATCTCTGATATGTTGGGGTTTATAGCTCTGATATGTTGGGTTTATAGTAATGGTAAATCTCTGATATGTTGGGGTTTATAGCAGGGTGTAATGGTAAATCTCTGATATGTTGGGGTTTATAGCAGGGTGTAATGGTAAATCTCTGATATGTTGGGGTTTATAGCAGGGTGTAATGGTAAATCTCTGATATGTTGGGGTTTATAGTGGGGTGTAATGGTAAATCTCTGATATGTTGGGTTTATAGCAGGGTGTAATGGTAAATCTCTGATATGTTGGGGTTTATAGCAGGGGTGTAATGGTAAATCTCTGATATGTTGGGGTTTATAGCAGGGTAATGGTAAATCTGATATGTCAGTGGGGTAATGGTAACTACTGATATGTTGGGGTTTATAGCAGGGGTAATGGTAAATCTGATATGTTGGGGTTTATAGCAGGGTAAATCTCTGATAATGGTAAAATCTCTGATATGTTGGGGTTTATAGCAGGGTGTAATGGTAAATCTCTGATATGTTGGGGTTTATAGCAGGGTAATGGTAAATCTCTGATATGTTGGGGTTTATAGCAGGGTGTAATGGTAAATCTCTGATATGTTGGGGTTTATAGCAGGGTGTAATGGTAAATCTCTGATATGTTGGGTTTATAGCAGGGGTGTAATGGTAACTCTGATATGTTGGGGTTTATAGGTAAATCAGGGTGTAATGGTAACTCTCTGATATGTTGGGGTTTATAGCAGGGTGTAATGGTAAATCTCTGATATGTTGGGGTTTATAGCAGGGTGTAATGGTAAATCTCTGATATGTTGGGGTTTATAGCAGGGTGTAATGGTAAATCTCTGATATGTTGGGGTTTATAGCATAGGGGTGTAATGGTAAATCTGATATGTTGGGGTTTATAGCAGGGTGTAATGGTAAATCTCTGATATGTTGGGGTTTATAGCAGGGTGTAATGGTAAATCTCTGATATGTTGGGGTTTATAGCAGGGTGTAATGGTAAATCTCTGATATGTTGGGGTTTATAGCAGGGTGTAATGGTAAATCTCTGATATGTTGGGGTTTATAGCAGGGTGTAATGGTAAATCTGATATGTTGGGGCTTTATAGCAGGGTGTAATGGTAAATCTCTGATATGTTGGGGTTTATAGCAGGGTGTAATGGTAAATCTCTGATATGTTGGGGTTTATAGCAGGGTGTAATGGTAAATCTCTGATATGTTGGGGTTTATAGCAGGGTGTAATGGTAAATCTCTGATATGTTGGGGTTTATAGCAGGGTGTAATGGTAAATCTCTGATATGTTGGGGTTTATAGCAGGGTGTAATGGTAAATCTCTGATATGTTGGGTTTATAGCAGGGTGTAATGGTAAATCTCTGATATGTTGTGGTTTATAGCAGGGTGTAATGGTAAATCTCTGATATGTTGGGGTTTATAGCAGGGTGTAATGGTAAATCTCTGATATGTTGGGGTTTATAGCAGGGTGTAATGGTAAATCTCTGATATGTTGGGGTTTATAGCAGGGGTGTAATGGTAAATCTCTGATATGTTGGGGTTTATAGCAGGGTGTAATGGTAAATCTCTGATATGTTGGGTTTATAGCAGGTGTAATGGTAAATCTCTGATATGTTGGGGTTTATAGCAGGTGTAATGGTAAATCTCTGATATGTTGGGGTTTATAGCAGGGTGTAATGGTAAATCTCTGATATGTTGGGGTTTATAGCAGTGTAATGGTAAATCTCTGATATGTTGGGGTTTATAGCAGGGTGTAATGGTAAATCTCTGATATGTTGGGGTTTATAGCAGGGTGTAATGGTAAATCTGGTATATGTTGGGTTTATAGCAGGGTGTAATGGTAAATCTCTGATATGTTGGGTTTATAGCAGGGTGTAATGGTAAATCTCTGATATGTTGGGGTTTATAGCAGGGTGTAATGGTAAATCTCTGATATGTTGGGGTTTATAGCAGGGTGTAATGGTAAATCTCTGATATGTTGGGGTTTATAGCAGGGTGTAATGGTAAATCTCTGATATGTTGGGTTTATAGCAGGGTAATGGTAAATCTCTGATATGTTGGGGTTTATAGCAGGGGTGTAATGGTAAATCTCTGATATGTTGGGGTTTATAATGTAATGGTAAATCTCTGATATGTTGGGTTTATAGCAGGTGTTATGGTAAATCTCTGATATGTTGGGGTTTATAGCAGGGTGTAATGGTAAATCTCTGATATGTTGGGGTTTATAGCAGGGTGTAATGGTAAATCTCTGATATGTTGGGGTTTATAGCAGGGTGTAATGGTAAATCTCTGATATGTTGGGGTTTATAGCAGGGTGTAATGGTAAATCTCTGATATGTTGGGGTTTATAGCAGGGTGTAATGGTAAATCTCTGATATGTTGGGGTTTATAGCAGGGTGTAATGGTAAATCTCTGATATGTTGGGGTTTATAGCAGGGTGTAATGGTAAATCTCTGATATGTTGGGTTTATAGCAGGGTGTAATGGTAAATCTCTGATATGTTGGGGTTTATAGCAGGGTGTAATGGTAAATCTCTGATATGTTGGGGTTTATAGCAGGGTGTAATGGTAAATCTCTGATATGTTGGGGTTTATAGCAGGGTGTAATGGTAAATCTGATATGTTGGGGTTTATAGCAGGGTGTAATGGTAAATCTCTGATATGTTGGGGTTTATAGCAGGGTGTAATGGTAAATCTCTGATATGTTGGGGTTTATAGCAGGGTGTAATGGTAAATCTCTGATATGTTGGGTTTATAGCAGGTGTAATGGTAAATCTCTGATATGTTGGGGTTTATAGCAGGTGTAATGGTAAATCTCTGATATGTTGGGGTTTATAGCAGTGTAATGGTAAATCTCTGATATGTTGGGGTTTATAGCAGGGTGTAATGGTAAATCTCTGATATGTTGGGGTTTATAGCAGGTGTAATGGTAAATCTCTGATATGTTGGGGTTTATAGCAGGGTGTAATGGTAAATCTCTGATATGTTGGGTTTATAGCAGGGTGTAATGGTAAAATGGTATAATCTCTGATATGTTGGGGTTTATAGCAGGGTGTAATGGTAAATCTCTGATATGTTGGGGTTTATAGCAGGGTGTAATGGTAAATCTCTGATATGTTGGGGTTTATAGCAGGGTGTAATGGTAAATCTCTGATATGTTGGGGTTTATAGCAGGGTGTAATGGTAAATCTCTGATATGTTGGGGTTTATAGCAGGGTGTAATGGTAAATCTCTGATATGTTGGGGTTTATAGCAGGGTGTAATGGTAAATCTCTGATATGTTGGGGTTTATATATGTTGGGGTTTATAGGTGTAATGGTAAATCTCTGATATGTTGGGGTTTATAGCAGGGTGTAATGGTAAATCTCTGATATGTTGGGGTTTATAGCAGGGTGTAATGGTAAATCTCTGATATGTTGGGGTTTATAGCAGGGTGTAATGGTAAATCTCTGATATGTTGGGGTTTATAGCAGGGTGTAATGGTAAATCTCTGATATGTTGGGGTTTATAGCAGGGTGTAATGGTAAATCTCTGATATGTTGGGGTTTATAGCAGGGTGTAATGGTAAATCTCTGATATGTTGGGGTTTATAGCAGGGTGTAATGGTAAATCTCTGATATGTTGGGGTTTATAGGGGTGTAATGGTAAATCTCTGATATGTTGGGGGTTTATAGCAGGGTGTAATGGTAAATCTCTGATATGTTGGGGTTTATAGCAGGGTGTAATGGTAAATCTCTGATATGTTGGGGTTTATAGCAGGGTGTAATGGTAAATCTCTGATATGTTGTGGTTTATATGTAATGGGGTTTATAGCAGGGTGTAATGGTAAATCTCTGATATGTTGGGGTTTATAGCAGGGTGTAATGGTAAATCTCTGATATGTTGTGTAATGGGTTTATAGCAGGGTGTAATGGTAAATCTCTGATATGTTGGGGTTTATAGCAGGGTGTAATGGTAAATCTCTGATATGTTGGGGTTTATAGCAGGGTGTAATGGTAAATCTCTGATATGTTGGGGTTTATAGCAGGGTGTAATGGTAAATCTCTGATATGTTGGGGTTTATAGCAGGGTGTAATGGTAAATCTCTGATATGTTGGGGTTTATAGCAGGGTAATGGTAAATGATATGTTGGGGTTTATAAGCAGGGTGTAATGGTAAATCTCTGATATGTTGGGGTTTATAGCAGGGTGTAATGGTAAATCTCTGATATGTTGGGGTTTATAGCAGGGTGTAATGGTAAATCTCTGATATGTTGGGGTTTATAGCAGGGTGTAATGGTAATCTCTGATATGTTGGGGTTTATAGCAGGGTGTAATGGTAAATCTCTGATATGTTGGGGTTTATAGCAGGGTGTAATGGTAAATCTGTAATGGTAAATCTCTGATATGTTGGGGTTTATAGCAGGGTGTAATGGTAAATCTCTGATATGTTGGGGTTTATAGCAGGGTGTAATGGTAAATCTCTGATATGTTGGGGTTTATAGCAGGGTTTATAGTAATGGTAAATCTCTGATATGTTGGGGTTTATAACAGGGTGTAATGTACCGTCTCTGAGTTGGGGTTTATACAGGGTGTAATGGTAAATCTCTGATATGTTGGGGTTTATAGCAGGGTGTAATGGTAAATCTCTGATATGTTGGGGTTTATAGCAGGGTTTATAGCAGGGTAATGGTAAATCTCTGATATGTTGGGGTTTATAGCAGGGTGTAATGGTAAATCTCTGATATGTTGTGGTTTATAGCAGGGTGTAATGGTAAATCTCTGATATGTTGGGGTTTATAGCAGGGTGTAATGGTAAATCTCTGATATGTTGGGGTTTATAGCAGGGTATAATGGTAAATCTCTGATATGTTGGGGTTTATAGCAGGGTGTAATGGTAAATCTCTGATATGTTGGGGTTTATAGCAGGGTGTAATGGTAAATCTCTGATATGTTGGGGTTTATAGCAGGGTGTAATAATGATATGTTGGGTTTAAATGTAATGGTAAATCTCTGATATGTTGGGGTTTATAGCAGGGTGTAATGGTAAATCTCTGATATGTTGGGGTTTATAGCAGGGTGTAATGGTAAATCTCTGATATGTTGGGGTTTATAGCAGGGTATAATGGTAAATCTCTGATATGTTGGGGTTTATAGCAGGGTGTAATGGTAAATCTCTGATATGTTGGGTTATAGTAATGGTAAATCTCTGATATGTTGGGTTTATAGCAGGGTGTAATGGTAAATCTCTGATATGTTGGGGTTTATAGCAGGGTGTAATGGTAAATCTCTGATATGTTGTGGTTTATAGCAGGGTGTAATGGTAAATCTCTGATATGTTGGGGTTTATAGCAGGGTGTAATGGTAAATCTCTGATATGTTGGGGTTTATAGCAGGGTGTAATGGTAAATCTCTGATATGTTGTGGTTTATAGCAGGGTGTAATGGTAAATCTCTGATATGTTGGGGTTTATAGCAGGGTGTAATGGTAAATCTCTGATATGTTGGGTTTATAGCAGGGTGTAATGGTAAATCTCTGATATGTTGGGGTTTATAGCAGGGTGTAATGGTAAATCTCTGATATGTTGGGGTTTATAGCAGGGTGTAATGGTAAATCTCTGATATGTTGTGGTTTATAGCAGGGTGTAATGGTAAATCTCTGATATGTTGGGGTTTATAACAGGGTGTAATGGTAAATCTCTGATATGTTGGGGTTTATAGCAGGGTGTAATGGTAAATCTCTGATATGTTGGGGTTTATAGCAGGGTGTAATGGTAAATCTCTGATATGTTGGGGTTTATAGCAGGGTGTAATGGTAAATCTGATATGTTGGGGTTTATAGCAGGGTGTAATGGTATAGCAGGGTGTAATGGTAAATCTCTGATATGTTGGGGTTTATAGCAGGGTGTAATGGTAAATCTCTGATATGTTGGGGTTTATAGCAGGGTGTAATGGTAAATCTCTGATATGTTGGGTTTATAGCAGGGTGTAATGGTAAATCTCTGATATGTTGGGTTTATAGCAGGGTGTAATGGTAAATCTCTGATATGTTGGGGTTTATAGCAGGGTGTAATGGTAAATCTCTGATATGTTGGGGTTTATAGCAGGGTGTAATGGTAAATCTCTGATATGTTGGGTTTATAGCAGGGTGTAATGGTAAATCTCTGATATGTTGGGGTTTATAGCAGGGTGTAATGGTAAATCTCTGATATGTTGGGGTTTATAGCAGGGTGTAATGGTAAATCTCTGATATGTTAGGTTTATAGCATGTTGGGGTTTATATAGCAGGGTGTAATGGTAAATATGTTGGGTTTATAGCAGGGTGTAATGGTAAATCTGATATGTTGGGGTTTATAGCAGGTTTGGTAAATAGCAGGGTGTAATGGTAAATCTCTGATATGTTGGGTTTATAGCAGGGTGTAATGGTAAATCTTTGGGTTTATAGCAGGGTGTAATGGTAAATCTCTGATATGTTGGGGTTTATAGCAGGGTGTAATGGTAAATCTCTGATATGTTGGGGTTTATAGCAGGGTGTAATGGTAAATCTCTGATATGTTGGGTTTATAGCAGGGTGTAATGGTAAATCTCTGATATGTTGTGGTTTATAGCAGGGTGTAATGGTAAATCTCTGATATGTTGGGGTTTATAGCAGGGTGTAATGGTAAATCTCTGATATGTTGGTGGTTTATATGTTGGGTTTATAGCAGGGTGTAATGGTAAATCTCTGATATGTTGGGGTTTATAGCAGGGTGTAATGGTAAATCTCTGATATGTTGGGGTTTATAGCAGGGTATAATGGTAAATCTCTGATATGTTGGGGTTTATAGCAGGGTATAATGGTAAATCTCTGATATGTTGGGGTTTATAGCAGGGTATAATGGTAAATCTCTGATATGTTGGGGTTTATAGCAGGGTATAATGGTAAATCTCTGATATGTTGGGGTTTATAGCAGGGTGTAATGGTAAATCTCTGATATGTTGGGGTTTATAGCAGGGTGTAATGGTAAATCTCTGACATGTTGGGGTTTATAGCAGGGTGTAATGGTAAATCTCTGATATGTTGTGGTTTATAGCAGGGTGTAATGGTAAATCTCTGATATGTTGGGTTTATAGCAGGGTGTAATGGTAAATCTCTGATATGTTGGGGTTTATAGCAGGGTGTAATGGTAAATCTCTGATATGTTGGGGTTTATAGCAGGGTGTAATGGTAAATCTCTGATATGTTGGGTTTATAGCAGGGTGTAATGGTAAATCTCTGATATGTTGTGGTTTATAGCAGGGTGTAATGGTAAATCTCTGATATGTTGGGGTTTATAGCAGGGTGTAATGGTAAATCTCTGATATGTTGTGGTTTATAGCAGGGTGTAATGGTAAATCTCTGATATGTTGGGGTTTATAGCAGGGTGTAATGGTAAATCTCTGATATGTTGGGGTTTATAGCAGGGTGTAATGGTAAATCTCTGATATGTTGGGGTTTATAGCAGGGTGTAATGGTAAATCTCTGATATGTTGGGTTTATAGCAGGGTGTAATGGTAAATCTCTGATATGTTGGGGTTTATAACAGGGTGTAATGGTAAATCTCTGATATGTTGTGGTTTATAGCAGGGTGTAATGGTAAATCTCTGATATGTTGGGGTTTATAGCAGGGTGTAATGGTAAATCTCTGATATGTTAGGGTTTATAGCAGGGTGTAATGGTAAATCTCTGATATGTTGTGGTTTATAGCAGGGTGTAATGGTAAATCTCTGATATGTTGGGGTTTATAGCAGGGTGTAATGGTAAATCTCTGATATGTTGGGGTTTATAGCAGGGTGTAATGGTAAATCTCTGATATGTTGGGTTTATAGCAGGGTGTAATGGTAAATCTCTGATATGTTGTGGTTTATAGCAGGGTGTAATGGTAAATCTCTGATATGTTGGGGTTTATAGCAGGGTGTAATGGTAAATCTCTGATATGTTGGGGTTTATAGCAGGGTGTAATGGTAAATCTCTGATATGTTGGGTTTATAGCAGGGTGTAATGGTAAATCTCTGATATGTTGGGGTTTATAGCAGGGTGTAATGGTAAATCTCTGATATGTTGTGGTTTATAGCAGGGTGTAATGGTAAATCTCTGATATGTTGGGGTTTATAGCAGGGTGTAATGGTAAATGGAAGGTGGTGGCCTGTGTCTGGTGAGGAAGGAAACAGACAAACAGACCCAGATGGGGGGGTCAGCGTCACCTCATTACTCTGATGGCTTCACATTATTCCAGTGTCACATTCATCCTGACAAATCAACCAGGGATTCATTGGCCTTGAACTCACAAACCATCTTCATCTATCAACACTGGGGTCTGAGAGAGGAAGTAAAGAAACACACACACACACACACACACACACACACACACACACACACACACACACACACACACACACACACACACACACACACACACACACACACACACACACACACACACAGTAGACTCACCACACACACACACAGTAGACTCACACCACACTAACACACAGTAGACTCACACTACACTAACACACAGTAGACTCACACTACACTAACAGACACACAGTGGCATGTAATTTCCAGAAGTTTAAATGAAAAGACACATCTCAGTGTTCTTCTCAGCACAGACACACACAACGAACACATAGCCAACACATCACCTTGCTGTTGTCTCCCCTCAGCCCTGTCTCCCCTCAGCCCTGTCTCCCTCAGCCCTGCCTCCCCTCAGCCCTGTCTCCCCTCAGCCCTGTCTCCCCTCAGCCCTGTCTCCCTCAGCCCTGTCTCCCCTCAGCCCTGCCTCCCCTCAGCCCTGCCTCCCTCAGCCCTGCCTCCCCTCATTCTTGCCTCCCCTCAGCCCTGCCTCCCTCAGCCCTGCCTCCCCTCAGCCCTGTCTACCCTCAGCCCTGCCTCCCTCAGCCCTGTCTCCCCTCATTCTTGCCTCCCCTCAGCCCTGCCTCTCCTCAGCCCTGCCTCCCTCAGCCCTGCCTCCCCTCAGCCCTGTCTCCCCTCAGCCCTGTCTCCCCTCAGCCCTGTCTCCTCTCAGCCCTGTCTCCTCTCAGCCCTGTCTCCCTCAGCCCTGTCTCCCCTCAGCCCTGCCTCCCCCTCAGCCTTGCCTCCCCTCAGCCCTGTCTCCTCTCAGCCCTGTCTCCCTCAGCCCTGCCTCCCCTCAGCCCTGTCTCCCCTCAGCCCTGCCTCTCTCAGCCCTGCCTCTCCTCAGCCCTGCCTCTCCTCAGCCCTGTCTCTCCTCAGCCCTGTCTCTCCTCAGCCCTGTCTCCCTCAGCCCTGTCTCCTCTCAGCCCTGTCTCCCCTCAGCCCTGTCTCCTCTCAGCCCTGTCTCCCTCAGCCCTGTCTCCCCTCAGCCCTGCCTCCCCTCAGCCTTGCCTCCCCCTCAGCCCTCCCCTCAGCCCTGTCTCCCCTCAGCCCTGCCTCCCCTCAGCCCTGTCTCCTCTCAGCCCTGTCTCCCTCAGCCCTGTCTCCCCTCAGCCCTGCCTCCCTCAGCCTTGCCTCTCCTCAGCCCTGTCTCCCCTCAGCCCTGTCTCCTCTCAGCCCTGTCTCCTCTCAGCCCTGTCTCCCCTCAGCCCTGCCTCCCCTCAGCCCTGCCTCCCCTCAGCCCTGTCTCCCCTCAGCCCTGTCTCCCCTCAGCCCTGCCTCCCTCAGCCCTGCCTCCCCTCAGCCCTGCCTCCCTCAGCCCTGTCTCCTCTCAGCCCTGTCTCCCCTCAGCCCTGTCTCCCCTCAGCCCTGTCTCCCCTCAGCCCTGCCTCCCCTCAGCCCTGTCTCCTCTCAGCCCTGTCTCCCCTCAGCCCTGCCTCCCCTCAGCCTTGCCTCCCCTCAGCCCTGTCTCCCCTCATTCTTGCCTCCCCTCAGCCCTGCCTCCTCAGCCCTGTCTCCCCTCAGCCCTGTCTCCCCTCAGCCCTGCCTCCCCTCAGCCTTGCCTCCCTCAGCCCTGCCCCCCCTCAGCCCTACCTCCCCTCAGCCCTGTCTCCCCTCAGCCCTGCCTCCCCTCAGCCTTGCCTCCCCTCAGCCCTGCCTCCCCTCAGCCCTGCCTCCCTCAGCCCTGTCTCCTCTCAGCCCTGTCTCCCCTCAGCCCTGTCTCCCTCAGCCCTGCCTCCCCTCAGCCTTGCATCCCCTCAGCCCTGCCTCCCCTCATTCTTGCCTCCCCTCAGCCCTGTCTCCCCTCAGCCCTGTCTCCCCTCATTCTTGCCTCCCCTCAGCCCTGCCTGCCAGGGGTCTCTGTATCTTACATCCCTGTATCTGTGTTACCAGAGAATTCATTGTCTTCGGTGTGAAGCAGCTCCAGCTGAGAGGAGGAATCGATCTGTGAAGCCATCAATCAAATCACTTCACACATGCATACAGAAATTGTAACGATATTACTCATCTTCTCTGTCTAGATATGGTGTGTATGGTATCTTCTCTGTCTAGATATGGTGTGTATGGTATCTTCTCTGTCTAGATATGGTGTGTGTGGTATCTTCTTTGTCTAGATATGGTGTGTATGGTATCTTCTCTGTCTAGATATGGTGTGTATGGTATCTTCTCTGTCTATATATGGTGTGTATGGTATCTTCTCTGTCTAGATATGGTGTGTGTGGTATCTTCTTTGTCTAGATATGGTGTGTATGGTATCTTCTCTGTCTATATATGGTGTGTATGGTATCTTCTCTGTCTAGATATGGTGTGTATGGTATCTTCTCTAGATATGGTGTGTATGGTATCTTCTCTAGATATGGTGTGTGTGGTATCTTCTCTGTCTAGATATGGTGTGTATGGTATCTTCTCTGTCTAGATATGGTGTGTGTGGTATCTTCTCTGTCTAGATATGGTGTGTGTGGTATCTTCTCTGTCTAGATATGGTGTGTATGGTATCTTCTCTGTCTAGATATGGTGTGTGTGGTATCTTCTCTGTCTAGATATGGTGTGTATGGTATCTTCTCTGTCTAGATATGGTGTGTGTGGTATCTTCTCTGTCTAGATATGGTGTGTATGGTATCTTCTCTGTCTAGATATGGTGTGTGTGGTATCTTCTCTGTCTAGATATGGTGTGTATGGTATCTTCTCTGTCTAGATATGGTGTGTATGGTATCTTCTCTGTCTAGATATGGTGTGTGTGGTATCTTCTCTGTCTAGATATGGTGTGTATGGTATCTTCTCTGTCTAGATATGGTGTGTGTGGTATCTTCTCTGTCTAGATATGGTGTGTATGGTATCTTCTCTAGATATGGTGTGTATGGTATCTTCTCTGTCTAGATATGGTGTGTATGGTATATTCTCTGTCTAGATATGGTGTGTATGGTATCTTCTCTGTCTAGATATGGTATGTGTGGCATCTTCTCTGTCTAGATATGGTGTGTGTGTGTGGTATCTTCTCTGTCTAATGTTCTGAGGCAGACTGACAGATTCTTTCAACCCCGTGTCTGTTTGGCACTAGTTTGTGTTTATATGTATCTGTGTGTAGTTTATAAGTGTATGGCTACGGTCGTGTGTAGTTTATGAGTGTATGTCTATGGTCGTGTGTAGTTTATGAGTGTATGTCTATGGTCGTGTGTAGTTTATGAGTGTATGTCTATGGTCGTGTGTAGTTTATGAGTGTATGTCTATGGTCGTGTGTAGTTTATGAGTGTATGTCTATGGTCGTGTGTAGTTTATGAGTGTACGTCTATGGTCGTGTGTAGTTTATGAGTGTATGTCTATGGTCGTGTGTAGTTTATGAGTGTATGTCTATGGTCGTGTGTAGTTTATGAGTGTATGTCTATGGTCGTGTGTAGTTTATGAGTGTACGTCTATGGTCGTGTGTAGTTTATGAGTGTACGTCTATGGTCGTGTGTAGTTTATGAGTGTATGTCTATGGTCGTGTGTAGTTTATGAGTGTACGTCTATGGTCGTGTGTAGTTTATGAGTGTATGTCTATGGTCGTGTGTAGTTTATGAGTGAACGTCTATGGCCGTGTGTAGTTTATGAGTGAATGTACAGTTGAAGTCGGAAGTTTACAAACACTTAGGTTGGAGTCATTAAAACTCATTTTTCAACCACTCCACAAATTTCTTGTTAATAACCTGTAGTTTTGGCAAGTCGGTTAGGACATCTACTTTGTGCATGACACAAGTCATTTTTACCAAAAATTGTTTACAGATTATTTCACTTAATTCTCTGTATCACAATTCCAGTTGGTCAGAAGTTTACATACACTAAATTGACTGTGCCTTTAACCTCTTCAACCTATGGGGGCGCTGTGTCATTATTGGATAAAAAGACGCGCCCGTTTTAAGCGCAATATTTTGTCACGAGAAGATGCTCGACTATGCATGGAATTGACAGCCTTGGAAAGACAAAACTCTGACGTCTCCAAAACTGCAAAGATATGATCTGTGAGTGCCCCAGAACTAATGCTACAGGCGAAACCAAGATGAAGTTTCATACAGCAAATGCCCCAGATTCTGAAGGCGCTGTGTTCCAATGTCACCTTATATGGCTGTGAATGCGCCAGGAATGAGCCTGCGCTTTCTGTCTATTCCCCGAGGTGTCTGCAGCATTGTGACGTGTTTGTAGGCATATCATTGGAAGATTGACCATAAGAGACTACATTTACCTGGTGTCCCGCCCGGTGTCCTGTGTGCGTAATCTGTAGGTCCATGCGCGTTCCATTTCTTCAGAAGAGAAAGTAAACTGCCACGATGGATTTTATCGTCGATAGATATGTGAAAAACACCTTGAGGATTGATTCTAAACATCGGTTTGCCATGTTTCTGTCGATATTATGAAGTTAATTTGGAAAAAAGTTTGCGTTTTAATGACTTATTTTTATTATTTTTTCCTTAACCAAACGCGATGAACAAAACGGAGCGATTAGTCGACACAAATAATATTTTTTGTAAAAACGGAACATTTGCTATCTAACAGAGTCTCCTCATTGAAAACATCTGAAGTTCTTCAAAGGTAAATTATTTTATTTGAATTCTTTTCTGGTTTTTTGTGGAAAATGTTCATAAGGTGAATGCACCAATTTGTAAGTCGCTCTGGATAAGAGCGTCTGCTAAATGACTTAAATGTAAATGTAATGCTGAAATAGAGGCATAATCCTATGCTAGGCTAATACTAATACTGTTACACAAATGCTTGTTTAGCTATACCTGTACTTCCGGCGCCGACTGAGATGGCCGCCTCGCTTTGCGTTCTAGGAAACTATGCAGTTTTTTGTTTTTTTACGTGTTATTTCTTACATTAGTACCCCAGGTCATCTTAGGTTTCATTACATACAGTCGAGAAGAACTACTGAATATAAGATCAGCGTCAACTCACCATCAGTACGACAAAGAATATGTTTTCCGACGCGGATCCTGTGTTCTGCCTTACAAACAGGACAACGGAATGGATCGCATGCAGCGACCCAAGGAAAGCGACTCGAAAAAGAGGGAAACGCGGTGGTGTTCTGGTCAGACTCGAAAAAGGGCACATCGTGCACCACTTCCCAGCATTCTTCTTGCCAATGTCCAGTCTCTCGACAACAAGGTTGATGAAATCCGAGCAAGGGTGGCATTCCAGAGGGACATCAGAGACTGCAACGTTCTCTGCTTCACGGAAACGTGGCTCACTGGGAAGACTGGGAAGACGCTATCCAGGGCGGTGCAGCCAACGGGTTTCTCCACGCATCGCGCCGACAGAAACATACATCTCTCTGGTAAGAAGAGTGGCGGGGCGTATGCCTCATGACTAACGGGACATGGTGTGATGAAGGAAACATACAGGAACTCAAATCCTTCTGTTCACCTGATTTAGAATTCCTCACAATCAAATGTAGACCGCATTATCTACCAAGGGAATTATCTTCGATTATAATCACAGCCGTATACAGCCCCCAAGCAGACACATCGATGGCTCTGAACGAACTTTATTTAACTCTTTGCAAACTGGAAACCATTTATCCGGAGGCTGCATTCATTGCAGCTGGGGATTTTAACAAAGCTAATCTGAAAACAAGACTCCCTAAATTTTATCAGCATATCGATTGCGCAACCAGGGGTGGTAAAACCTTGGATCATTGTTACTCTAACTTCCGCGACGCATATAAGGCCCTGCCCCGCCCCCCTTTCGGGAAAGCTGACCACGACTCCATTTTGCTGATCCCTGCCTACAGGCAGAAATTAAAACAAGAGGCTCCCACGCTGAGGTCTGTCCAACGCTGGTCAGACCAAGCTGACTCTACACTCCAAGACTGCTTCCATCACGTGGACTGGGACATGTTTCGTATTGCGTCAGATGGAAATATTGACGAATACGCTGATTCGGTGTGCGAGTTCATTAGAACGTGCGTCGAAGATGTCGTTCCCATAGCAACGATAAAAACATTCCCAAACCAGAAACCGTGGATTGATGGCAGCATTCGCGTGAAACTGAAAGCGCGAACCACTGCTTTTAATCAGGGCAAGGTGTCTAGTAACATGTCCGAATATAAACAATGCAGCTATTCCTCCGCAAGGCTATTAAACAAGCTAAGCGTCAGTACAGAGACAAAGTGGAATCTCAATTCAATGGCTCAGACACAAGAGGCATGTGGCAGGGTCTACAGTCAATCACGGACTACAAGAAGAAACCCAGCCCAGTCACGGACCAGGATGTCTTGCTCCCAGGCAGACTAAATAACTTTTTGCCCGCTTTGAGGACAATACAGTGCCACTGACACGGCCTGCAACGAAAACATGCGGTCTCTCCTTCACTGCAGCCGAGGTGAGTAAGACATTTAAACGTGTTAACCCTCGCAAGGCTGCAGGCCCAGACGGCATCCCCAGCCGCGCCCTCAGAGCATGCGCAGACCAGCTGGCCGGTGTGTTTACGGACATATACAATCAATCCCTATACCAGTCTGCTGTTCCCACATGCTTCAAGAGGGCCACCATTGTTCCTGTTCCCAAGAAAGCTAAGGTAACTGAGCTAAACGACTACCGCCCCGTTGCACTCACTTCCGTCATCATGAAGTGCTTTGAGAGACTAGTCAAGGACCATATCACCTCCACCCTACCTGACACCCTAGACCCACTCCAATTTGCTTACCGCCCAAATAGGTCCACAGACGATGCAATCTCAACCACACTGCACACTGCCCTAACCCACCTGGACAAGAGGAATACCTATGTGAGAATGCTGTTCATCGACTACAGCTCGGCATTCAACACCATAGTACCCTCCAAGCTCGTCATCAAGCTCGAGACCCTGGGTCTCGACCCCGCCCTGTGCAACTGGGTACTGGACTTCCTGACGGGCCACCCCTAGGTGGTGAGGGTAGGCAACAACATCTCCTCCCCGCTGATCCTCAACACGGGGGCCCCACAAGGTGCGTTCTGAGCCCTCTCCTGTACTCCTGTTCACCCACGACTGCGTGGCCACGCACGCCTCCGACTCAATCATCAAGTTTGCGGACGACACAACAGTGGTAGGCTTGATTACCAACAACAACGAGACGGCCTACAGGGAGGAGGTGAGGGCCCTCGGAGTGTGGTGTCAGGAAAATAACCTCACACTCAACGTCAACAAAACTAAGGAGATGATTGTGGACTTCAGGAAACAGCAGAGGAACACCCCCTATCCACATCGATGGAACAGTAGTGGAGAGGGTAGCTAGTTTAAGTTCCTCGGCATACACATCACAGACAAACTGAATTGGTCCACTCACACTGACAGCGTCGTGAAGAAGGCGCAGCAGCGCCTATTCAACCTCAGGAGGCTGAAGAAATTCGGCTTGTCACCAAAAGCACTCACAAACTTCTACAGATGCACAATCGAGAGCATCCTGGCGGGCTGTATCACCGCCTGGTACGGCAACTGCTCCGCCCTCAACCGTAAGGCTCTCCAGAGGGTAGTGAGGTCTGCACAACGCATCACCGGGGGCAAACTACCTGCCCTCCAGGACACCTACACCACCCGATGTCACAGGAAGGCCATAAAGATCATCAAGGACAACAACCACCCGAGCCACTGCCTGTTCACCCCGCTATCATCCAGAAGGCGAGGTCAGTACAGGTGCATCAAAGCTGGGACCGAGAGACTGAAAAACAGCTTCTATCTCAAGGCCATCAGACTGTTAAACAGCCACCACTAACATTGAGTGGCTGCTGCCAACACACTGTCATTGACACTGACCCAACTCCAGCCATTTTAATAATGGGAAATGATGTAAATATATCACTAGCCACATTAAACAATGCTACCTTATATAATGTTACTTACCCTACATTATTCATCTCATATGCATATGTATATACTGTACTCTATATCATCCTTATGTAATACATGTATCACTAGCCACTTTAACTTTGCCACTTTGTTTACTTTGTCTACACACTCATCTCATATGTATATACTGTACTCGATACCATCTACTGTATGCTGCTCTGTACCATCACTCATTCATATATCCTTATGTACATATTCCTTATCCCCTTACACTGTGTTTAAGACAGTAGTTTTGGAATTTTGGAATTACTTGTTGGTTATCACTGCATTGTCGGAACTAGAAGCACAAGCATTTCGCTACACTCGCATTAACATCTGCTAACCATGTGTATGTGACAAATAAAATTAGATTTGATTTGATTTTCAAAAGCATATTTTTGAAAATCTGAGATGACAGTGTTGTTAACAAAAGGCTAAGCTTGAGAGCAAATAGATTCATTTCATTTCATTTGCGATTTTCATGAATAGTTAACGTTGTGTTATGCTAATGAGCTTGCGGATAGATTTACACAATCCTGGATACAGGTTTCTTTTCGTAGCTAAACGTGACGCAGAAAACGGAGCGATTTGTCCTAAACAAATTATCTTTCAGGAAAAACTGAACATTTGCTATATGAGAGTCTCCTCATTGAAAACATCCGAAGTTCTTCAAAGGTAAATGATTTTATTTGAATGCTTTCCTTGTTTTTGTGAAAATGTTGCCTGCTGAATGCTAATGCTAAATGCTACGCTAAATGCTACGCTAGCTATCAATACTGTTACACAAATGCTTGTTTTGCAATGGTTGAGAAGCATATTTTGAAAATCTGAGATGACAGTGTTGTTAACAAAAGACTAAGCTTGAGAGCAAATAGATTAATTTCATTTAATTTGCGATTTTCATGAATAGTTAACGTTGCGTTATGGTAATGAGCTTGAGGCTGTAGTCACGATACCGGATCCGGGATGGCTCGACACAAGAAGTTGAACAGCTTGGGAAATTCCAGAAAATGATGTCATGGCTTTAGAAGCTTCTAATTGACATCATTTGAGTCAATTGGAGGTGTACCTGTAGATGTATTTCAAGGCCTACCTTCAAACTCAGTGCCTCTTTTCTTGACATCATGGGAAAATCAAAAGAAATCAACCAAGACCTCAGAAAAGTAGACCTCCACAAGTCTGGTTCATCCTTGGGAGCAATTTCCAAACGCCTGAAGATACCACGCTCATCTGTACAAACAACAGTAAGCAAGTATAAACACCATGGGACCACGCAGCCGTCATACCACTCAGGAAGGAGACGCGTTCTGTCTCCTAGAGATTAACGTACTTTGGTGCAAAAAGTGCAAATCAATCCCAGAAGAACAGCAAAGGACCTTGTGAAGTTGCTGGAGGAAACAGGTACAAAAGTATCTATATCCACTGTAAAACGAGTCCAATATCGACATAACCTGAAAGGCCGCTCAGCAAGGAAGACGCCACTGCTCCAAAACCGCCATAAAAGGCCAGACTACGGTTTGCAACTGCACATGGGGACAAAGATCGTACTTTTTGGAGAAATGTCCTCTGCTCTGATAAACAAAAATAGAACTGTTTGGCCATAATGACCATCGTTATGTTTGGAGGAAAAAGGGGAGGCTTGCAAGCCGAAGAACACCATCCCCAACCGTGAAGCACGAGGGAGGCAGCATCATGTTGTGGGGGTGCTTTGCTGCAGGAGGGACTGGTGCACTTCACAAAATAGATGACAGAGATAGAAGCTTGTAGTAAATTAGTGTTTGAGGTACAGGGAACATGGTAACAACATGTTTAGCAACGTGGCAGCAACACACAACCGTAGACACAAACTACACACAGCCAGATACATACACTCATAAACTACACACAACCGTAGACACAAACTACACACAGCCAGATACAGTTGAAGTCGGAGGTTTTACATACACCTTAGCCAACTACATTTAAACTCAGAAGGAAAAAGGTGCCTTTTGGGACGCAGTAAGATAGAACAGGTATAGACAGGTAGATAGAGGACATGACAATAGTTCCCCATCTTGTTCCCTCAGGGACAGACACTAAGAACACAGAACAGGTATAGACAGGTAGATAGAGGACATGACAATAGTTCCCCATCTTGTTCCCTCAGGGACAGACACTAAGAACACAGAACAGGTAGAAACAGGACATGACAACAGTTCACCATGTTCCCTCAGGGCCCAGGGCGTTTTCAGATCCTATTTATGTTTGTGTTTTTATCCAATCAGTAAATCTGGCTGCCGTAATGGCGATCCCAACACGACACCATGGTTACAAGATAGATTGACCTCTGGGCGACTCGGAGCTTTGTTGTCACGCAGTGGCATCATCTTTAATAAAAACACAAAAGAACATCGCCACGGACGACCACTCCATGATGTATTGATTCTACAGTCTCTTCCTGATCAATGTCGTGGCCGTTTGTTAAATCGCAGCAAAACGTATTGAAAAGCTTCTAATCAGAGAGTCCTTCTCACTATATAGTGAACTACCCCCTATGGGCCCTGGTCTAAAGTAGTGCACTACTATCAGAGAGTCCTTCTCACTATATAGTGAACTACCCCCTATGGGCCCTGGTCTAATGTAGTGCACTACCCCTATGGACCCTGGTCTAAAGTAGTGCACTACTATCAGAGAGTCCTTCTCACTATATAGTGAACTACCCCCTATGGGCCCTGGTCTAAAGTAGTGCACTACTATCAGAGAGTCCTTCTCACTATATAGTGAACTACCCCCTATGGGCACTGGTCTAATGTAGTGCACTACCCCTATGGACCCTGGTCTAAAGTAGTGCACTACTATCAGAAGTCCTTTTCACTATATAGTGAACTACCCCCTATGGGCCCTGGTCTAAAGTAGTGCACTACTATCAGAGAGTCCTTTTCACTATATAGTGAACTACCCCTATGGGCCCTGGTCTAAAGTAGTGCACTACCCCTATGGGCCCTGGTCTAGGTATATCTCCCCGCCAGAGAACTTCTAGAAGATTTCGTTGGGTTTTTATTTCCAGCTAACAATGACAAGGTGACATTGCTGGGTTGTAATGAAACAGAGTGTCATGGTATTGTTGATAACATCAGAGAACACGGCTCTAAAAGAGATCAGATCAGGGTGTGTGTGTGTGTGTGTGTGTGTGTGTGTGTGTGTGTGTGTGTGTGTGTGTGTGTGTGTGTGTGTGTGTGTGTGTGTGTGTGTGTGTGTGTGTGTTTGAGTGTTTCACATGCATGTGTGCGTGTGTGTGTGTGTAATAGGTGTGAAGTAAAAACAAAAATAGAGTCTCTCCTTCCCTTGTCAACTCCTAATACATCAGGTGTGAAATGAACACACAAAAACAGATGAGTTTTCTCTCCAATCAATAAGCGCTCCGGGATTCTCTCAGTCTCATGTCTCTTTGCGTTGTCATGGTCACAGCTGACTGTTCATTATGGGTTGTTTTATCAGTGGGCCGCAGTGTTATGGTGGTAAATGTCTTTCGTTCAGCTTTCTAAACTTCAACAACAAAGACCAGGTGTGTCTGAAATGGTACCTTACTCTACATGTACTGCTAAAGTAGACCCTGTCTATAACGGTGTCCTCCAATCAGTGGGCCCTGTCCATAACGGTGTCCTCAATCAGTGGGCCCTGTCCATAACGGTGTCCTCCAATCAGTGGGCCCTGTCCATAACGGTGTCCTCAATCAGTGGGCCCTGTCCATAACGGTGTCCTCCAATCAGTGGGCCCTGTCCATAACGGTGTCCTCCAATCAGTGGGCCCTGTCCATAACGGTGTCCTCAATCAGTGGGCCCTGTCCATAACGGTGTCCTCCAATCAGTGGGCCCTGTCCATAACGGTGTCCTCCAATCAGTGGGCCCTGTACATAACGGTGTCCTCCAATCAGTGGGCCCTGTCCATAACGGTGTCCTCAATCAGTGGGCCCTGTCCATAATGGTGTCCTCAATCAGTGGGCCCTGTCCATAACGGTGTCCTCCAATCAGTGGGCTCTGTCCATAACGGTGTCCTCCAATCAGTGGGCCCTGTCCATAACGGTGTCCTCAATCAGTGGTCCCTGTTCGTAACGGTGTCCTCCAATCAGTGGGCCCTGTCCATAACGGTGTCCTCAATCAGTGGGCCCTGTCCATAATGGTGTCCTCCAATCAGTGGGCCCTGTCCATAACGGTGTCCTCCAATCAGTGGGCCCTGTCCATAACGGTGTCCTCAATCAGTGGGCCAAGTTCATAACGGTGTCCTCCAATCAGTGGGCCCTGTCCATAACGGTGTCCTCAATCAGTGGGCCCTGTCCATAACGGTGTCCTCAATCAGTGGGCCAAGTTCATAACGGTGTCCTCCAATCAGTGGGCCCTGTCCATAATGGTGTCCTCCAATCAGTGGGCACTGTCCATAACGGTGTCCTCCAATCAGTGGGCCCTGTCTATAACAGTGTCCTCCAATCAGTGGGCCCTGTCCATAACGGTGTCCTCCAATCAGTGGGCCAAGTTCATAACGGTGTCCTCAATCAGTGGGCCCTGTCCATAACGGTGTCCTCCAATCAGTGGGCCCTGTCCATAACGGTGTCCTCCAATCAGTGGGCCAAGTTCATAACGGTGTCCTCCAATCAGTGGGCCCTGTCCATAATGGTGTCCTCCAATCAGTGGGCACTGTCCATAACGGTGTCCTCCAATCAGTGGGCCCTGTCCATAATGGTGTCCTCAATCAGTGGGCCCTGTCTATAACGGTGTCCTCCAATCAGTGGGCCCTGTCCATAACGGTGTCCTCTAATCAGTGGGCCCTGTCCATAACGGTGTCCTCCAATCAGTGGGCCCTGTCCATAACGGTGTCCTCCAATCAGTGGGCCCTGTCCATAACGGTGTCCTCCAATCAGTGGGCCCTGTCCATAACGGTGTCCTCCAATCAGTGGGCCCTGTCCATAACGGTGTCCTCCAATCAGTGGGCCCTGTCCATAACGGTGTCCTCAATCAGTGGGCCCTGTACATAACGGTGTCCTCCAATCAGTGGGCCCTGTACATAACGGTGTCCTCAATCAGTGGGCCCTGTCCGTAACGGTGTCCTCCAATCAGTGGGCCCTGTCCTTAACGGTGTCCTCCAATCAGTGGGCCCTGTCCATAACGGTGTCCTCAATCAGTGGGCCCTGTCCATAACGGTGTCCTCAATCAGTGGGCCCTGTCCTTAACGGTGTCCTCCAATCAGTGGGCCCTGTCCATAACGGTGTCTTCCTGCATTTTCATATGTTTGCTAGATCCAGTGAAGGCCATGTAACCTGACCATACTGTAGGAGTTGGTAAGACAATGACCATACTGTAGGAGTTGGTGAGACAATGACCATACTGTAGGAGTTGGTGAGACAATGACCATACTGTAGGAGTTGCTAAGACAATGACCATACTGTAGAAGTTGGTAAGACAATGACCCTACTGTAGGAGTTGGTGAGACAATGACCATACTGTAGGAGTTGGTAAAACAATGACCATACTGTAGGAGTTGGTAAGACAATGACCATACTGTAGGAGTTGGTAAGGCAATGACCATACTGTAAGAGTTGGTAAGATAATGACCATACTGTAGGAGTTGGTAGGATAATGACCATACTGTAGGAGTTGGTGAGACAATGACCATACTGTAGGAGTTGGTGAGACAATGACCATACTGTAGGAGTTGGTAAGACAATGACCATACTGTAGGAGTTGGTGAGACAATGACCATACTGTAGGAGTTGGTGAGACAATGACCATACTGTAGGAGTTGGTAAGACAATGACCATACTGTAGGAGTTGGTAAGACAATGACCATACTGTAGGAGTTGGTAAGACAATGACCATACTGTAGGAGTTGGTGAGACAATGACCATACTGTAGGAGTTGGTAAGACAATGACCATACTGTAGGAGTTGGTAAGACAATGACCATACTGTAGGAGTTGGTGAGACAATGACTATACTGTAGGAGTTGGTAATACAATGACCATACTGTAGGAGTTGGTGAGACAATGACCATACTGTAGGAGTTGGTAAGACAATGACCATACTGTAGGAGTTGGTAAGACAATGACCATACTGTAGGAGTTGGTAAGACAATGACCATACATATCTCTCCATCTGTCTATCATTTCCCCTCTCTCTCTATCCTATCTCCTCTCCATCTCTCTATCCTATCTCCTCTCCATCTCTCTATCCTATCTCCTCTCCATCTCTCTATCCTTTCTCCTCTCCTCTATCTTTCTCCTTTGTCCTCTCTCTCTCTATCCTCTCTTCTCTCTCTCTATCCTATCTCCTCTCCATCTCTCTATCCTTTCTCCTCTCCTCTATCTTTCTCCTTTGTCCTCTCTCTCTATCCTCTCTTCTCTCTCTCTATCCTATCTCCTCACCATCTCTCTATCCTTTCTCCTCTCCTCTCCTCTATCTTTCTCCTTTGTCTTCTCTCTCTCTTTCCTATCTCCTCTCTTTCTCTCTCTCTCCATCTCTCTATCCTTTCTCCTTTGTCCTCTCTCTCTCTATCCTTTCTCTTCTCTTTCTCTATCCTATCTCCTCTCTTTCTCTCTCTCTCCATCTTTCTCCTCTTCCACACTTCTCTAGCCTTTTTCCACACAAAGGAGAGTCAGTTATCTTTCATTGAGTGAATGGTTTCAATAATGGTTTCAATAATGTGTAGTTATCTGAAATTGGTCCCATGTCAGTCATTGGCTACAGGCTCTCCTGTAGAGTCCTGATTGAATCATTCAGTTCCTTTGTCCCAGAGTGGCGTCTTCCTTCACTGCCATCTCCTATAGAAAGAAGCTGTGTTATCAGACTGCTGGAATGGGCTGATAAACTGAAGGCCTCGTCCTTTACCAACCACGTGCTCTATTTCATCAAGGTCATTTTGTCTCTCTGGCCTCCTCTGAGATCTCCTCTGAGACCCTTTCTCCTGTATCTGTGCTGGGTGAACCACGGAGAACCGTATTGGATTCAATCGTAACTATCTAAGCTATAGGGAACTCTGCGTCATACTGGAAGGGCATGTAGAGGACGATCAGAGGTTTAAACTGACTAGAAGTGTACCGCACACACGTACGCGCAAACACCCCTAGTCTAGACTCTGTAATATAAATCACTCCCTAGTCTAGACTCTGTAGTATAAATCACTCCCTAGTCTAGACTCTGTAATATAAATCACTCCCTAGACTAGACACTGTAGTATAAATCACTCCCTAGTCTAGACTCTGTAGTATAAATCACTCCCTAGTCTAGACACTGTAGTATAAATCACTCCCTAGTCTAGACACTGTAGTATAAATCACTCCCTAGTCTACTCTGTAATATAAATCACTCCCTAGTCTAGACTCTGTAGTATAAATCACTCCCTAGTCTAGACTCTGTAGTATAAATCACTCCCTAGTCTAGACTCTGTAGTATAAATCACTCCCTAGTCTAGACTCTGTAATATAAATCACTCCCTAGTCTAGACACTGTAGTATAAATCACTCCCTAGTCTAGACTCTGTAGTATAAATCACTCCCTAGTCTAGACTCTGTAATATAAATCACTCCCTAGTCTAGACTCTGTAATATAAATCACTCCCTAGTCTAGACACTGTAGTATAAATCACTCCCTAGTCTAGACTCTGTAGTATAAATCACTCCCTAGTCTAGACTCTGTAGTATAAATCACTCCCTAGTCTAGACTCTGTAGTATAAATCACTCCCTAGTCTAGACTCTGTAGTATAAATCACTCCCTAGTCTAGACTCTGTAATATAAATCACTCCCTAGTCTAGACTCTGTAGTATAAATCACTCCCTAGTCTAGACTCTGTAGTATAAATCACTCCCTAGTCTAGACTCTGTAGTATAAATCACTCCCTAGTCTAGACTCTGTAATATAAATCACTCCCTAGTCTACTCTGTAGTATAAATCACTCCCTAGTCTAGACTCTGTAGTATAAATCACTCCCTAGTCTAGACTCTGTAGTATAAATCACCCCCTAGTCTAGACTCTGTAGTATAAATCACTCCCTAGTCTACTCTGTAATATAAATCACTCCCTAGTCTACTCTGTAGTATAAATCACTCCCTAGTCTACTCTGTAATATAAATCACTCCCTAGTCTAGACTCTGTAGTATAAATCACTCCCTAGTCTACTCTGTAGTATAAATCACTCCCTAGTCTACTCTGTAGTATAAATCACTCCCTAGTCTAGACTCTGTAGTATAAATCACTCCCTAGTCTAGACTCTGTAGTATAAATCACTCCCTAGTCTAGACTCTGTAGTATAAATCACTCCCTAGTCTAGACTCTGTAGTATAAATCACTCCCTAGACTAGACTCTGTAGTATAAATCACTCCTAGTCTAGACTCTGTAGTATAAATCACTCCCTAGTCTAGACTCTGTAGTATAAATCACTCCCTAGTCTAGACTCTGTAGTATAAATCACTCCCTAGTCTAGACTCTGTAGTATAAATCACTCCCTAGTCTAGACTCTGTAGTATAAATCACTCCCTAGGCTAGACTCTGTAGTATAAATCACTCCCTAGTCTACTCTGTAGTATAAATCACTCCCTAGTCTAGACTCTGTAGTATAAATCACTCCCTAGTCTACTCTGTAATATAAATCACTCCCTAGTCTAGACTCTGTAGTATAAATCACTCCACTCACTCTGCCCTCATTCCTACCTGTCTCTCATCCCTACCTGCCCCTCATCCCTACCTGCCTCTCATCCCTACCTGCCCCTCATCCCTACCTGTCTCTCATCCCTACCTGTCCCTGACCTGTCCCTCATCTCCACCTGTCCCTCATCCCTACCTGTCCCTCATCTCCACCTGTCCATTATCTCTACCTGTCCCTCATCCCTACCTGTCCATTATCTCTACCTGTCCCTCATCCCTACCTGTCTCTCATCCCTACCTGTCCCTGACCTGTCCCTCATCTCCACCTGTCCATTATCTCTACCTGTCCCTCATCCCTACCTGTCTCTCATCCCTACCTGTCCCTGACCTGTCCCTCATCTCCACCTGTCCCTCATCCCTCCTTCATCACTTGTTTCTTTGGTTCTATTTTGATACATGTTCAGTCAACAGCTTATGCTAATATATACTAATCTATCCAATCAGTGAGCCATCTGGTATGCAGTGTGTGTGTGTGTGTGTGTGTGTGTGTGTGTGTGTGTGTGTGTGTGTGTGTGTGTGTGTGTGTGTGTGTGTGTGTGTGTGTGTGTGTGTGTGTGTGTGTGTGTGTGTGTGTGTGTGTGTGTGTGTGTGTGTGTGTGTGTGTGTGTGTGTGTGTGTGTGTGTGTGTGTGTGTGTGTGTGTGTGTGTGTGTGTGTGTGTGTGTGTGTGTGTGTGTGTGTGTGTGTGTGTGTGTGTGTGTGTGTGTGTGTGTGTGTGTGTGTGTGTGTGTGTGTGTGTGTGTGTGTGTGTGTGTGTGTGTGTGTGTGTGTGTGTGTGTGTGTGTGTGTGTGTGTGTGTGTGTGTGTGTGTGTGTGTGTGTGTGTGTGTGTGTGTGTGTGTGTGTGTGTGTGTGTGTGTGTGTGTGTGTGTGTGTGTGTGTGTGTGTGTGTGTGTGTGTGTGTGTGTGTGTGTGTGTGTGTGTGTGTGTGTGTGTGTGTGTGTGTGTGTGTGTGTGTGTGTGTGTGTGTGTGTGTGTGTGTGTGTGTGTGTGTGTGTGTGTGTGTGTGTGTGTGTGTGTGTGTGTGTGTGTGTGTGTGTGTGTGTGTGTGTGTGTGTGTGTGTGTGTGTGTGTGTGTGTGTGTGTGTGTGTGTGTGTGTGTGTGTGTAGCCTCCTTAACGATCCAGCCCAGCGAACACATCATATGATGTGTTTGACTAATTGAATAAACTGAAAGGATTTTAGTGTTCGAGGGGGTCAGATTAGCATATAGCACGCTGCTACAGTAGGTCTGATGACTGGCGTGTCCAGAGACTGTAGACCCAGTAGTCAGGACTCCAGTAACAGATCATTGACGTGTCCAGAGACTGTAGACCCAGTAGTCAGGACTCCAGTAACAGATCATTGACGTGTCCAGAGACTGTAGACCCAGTAGTCAGGACTCCAGTAACAGATCATTGACGTGTCCAGAGACTGTAGACCCAGTAGTCAGGACTCCAGTAACAGATCACTGACGTGTCCAGAGACTGTAGACCCAGTAGTCAGGACTCCAGTAACAGATCATTGACGTGTCCAGAGACTGTAGACCCAGTAGTCAGGACTCCAGTAACAGATCACTGACGTGTCCAAGAGACTGTAGACCCAGTAGTCAGGACTCCAGTAACAGATCATTGACGTGTCCAGAGACTGTAGACCCAGTAGTCAGGACTCCAGTAACAGATCACTGACGTGTCCAGAGACTGTAGACCCAGTAGTCAGGACTCCAGTAACAGATCATTGACGTGTCCAGAGACTGTAGACCCAGTAGTCAGGACTCCAGTAACAGATCATTGACGTGTCCAGAGACTGTAGACCCAGTAGTCAGGACTCCAGTAACAGATCATTGACGTGTCCAGAGACTGTAGACCCAGTAGTCAGGACTCCAGTAACAGATCATTGACGTGTCCAGAGACTGTAGACCCAGTAGTCAGGACTCCAGTAACAGATCATTGACGTGTCCAGAGACTGTAGACCCAGTAGTCAGGACTCCAGTAACAGATCATTGACGTGTCCAGAGACTGTAGACCCAGTAGTCAGGACTCCAGTAACAGATCACTGACGTGTCCAGAGACTGTAGACCCAGTAGTCAGGACTCCAGTAACAGATCATTGACGTGTCCAGAGACTGTAGACCCAGTAGTCAGGACTCCAGTAACAGATCACTGACGTGTCCAGAGACTGTAGACCCAGTAGTCAGGACTCCAGTAACAGATCATTGACGTGTCCAGAGACTGTAGACCCAGTAGTCAGGACTCCAGTAACAGATCACTGACGTGTCCAGAGACTGTAGACCCAGTAGTCAGGACTCCAGTAACAGATCATTGACGTGTCCAGAGACTGTAGACCCAGTAGTCAGGACTCCAGTAACAGATCATTGACGTGTCCAGAGACTGTAGACCCAGTAGTCAGGACTCCAGTAACAGATCATTGACGTGTCCAGAGACTGTAGACCCAGTAGTCAGGACTCCAGTAACAGATCATTGACGTGTCCAGAGACTGTAGACCCAGTAGTCAGGACTCCAGTAACAGATCATTGACGTGTCCAGAGACTGTAGACCCAGTAGTCAGGACTCCAGTAACAGATCACTGACGTGTCCAGAGACTGTAGACCCAGTAGTCAGGACTCCAGTAACAGATCATTGACGTGTCCAGAGACTGTAGACCCAGTAGTCAGGATTCCAGTAACAGATCATTGACGTGTCCAGAGACTGTAGACCCAGTAGTCAGGACTCCAGTAACAGATCATTGACGTGTCCAGAGACTGTAGACCCAGTAGTCAGGATTCCAGTAACAGATCATTGACGTGTCCAGAGACTGTAGACCCAGTAGTCAGGATTCCAGTAACAGATCATTGACGTGTCCAGAGACTGTAGACCCAGTAGTCAGGACTCCAGTAACAGATCATTGACGTGTCCAGAGACTGTAGACCCAGTAGTCAGGACTCCAGTAACAGATCATTGACGTGTCCAGAGACTGTGACCCAGTAGTCAGGACTCCAGTAACAGATCATTGACGTGTCCAGAGACTGTAGACCCAGTAGTCAGGACTCCAGTAACAGATCACTGACGTGTCCAGAGACTGTAGACCCAGTAGTCAGGACTCCAGTAACAGATCATTGACGTGTCCAGAGACTGTAGACCCAGTAGTCAGGATTCCAGTAACAGATCATTGACGTGTCCAGAGACTGTAGACCCAGTAGTCAGGACTCCAGTAACAGATCATTGACGTGTCCAGAGACTGTAGACCCAGTAGTCAGGATTCCAGTAACAGATCATTGACGTGTCCAGAGACTGTAGACCCAGTAGTCAGGATTCCAGTAACAGATCATTGACGTGTCCAGAGACTGTAGACCCAGTAGTCAGGACTCCAGTAACAGATCATTGACGTGTCCAGAGACTGTAGACCCAGTAGTCAGGACTCCAGTAACAGATCATTGACGTGTCCAGAGACTGTAGACCCAGTAGTCAGGACTCCAGTAACAGATCATTGACGTGTCCAGAGACTGTAGACCCAGTAGTCAGGACTCCAGTAACAGATCATTGACGTGTCCAGAGACTGTAGACCCAGTAGTCAGGACTCCAGTAACAGATCATTGACGTGTCCAGAGACTGTAGACCCAGTAGTCAGGACTCCAGTAACAGATCATTGACGTGTCCAGAGACTGTAGACCCAGTAGTCAGGACTCCAGTAACAGATCATTGACGTGTCCAGAGACTGTAGACCCAGTAGTCAGGACTCCAGTAACAGATCATTGACGTGTCCAGAGACTGTAGACCCAGTAGTCAGGATTCCAGTAGGGGTGGCCCAGTGCTTCCAGACCATCAGGCTGTAGGGGTGGCCCAGTGCTTCCAGACCATCAGGCTGTAGGGGTGGCCCAGTGCTTCCAGACCATCAGGCTGTAGGGGTGGCCCAGTGCTTCCAGACCATCAGGCTGTAGGGGTGGCCCAGTGTTCCCAGACCATCAGGCTGTAGGGGTGGCCCAGTGTTCCCAGACCATTAGGCTGTAGGGGTGGCCCAGTGTTCCCAGACCATCGGGCCGTAGGGGTGGCCCAGTGTTCCCAGACCATTGGGCCGTAGGGGTGGCCCAGTGTTCCCAGACCATAGGGCCGTAGGGGTGGCCCAGTGCTCCCAGACCATCAGGCTGTAGGGGTGGCCCAGTGCTCCCAGACCATCAGGCTGTAGGGGTGGCCCAGTGCTCCCAGACCATCAGGCTGTAGGGGTGGCCCAGTGCTCCCAGACCATTGGCCGTAGGGGTGGCCCAGTGCTCCCAGACCATCAGGCAGTAGGGGTGGCCCAGTGCTCCCAGACCATCAGGCTGTAGGGGTGGCCCAGTGCTCCCAGACCATCAGGCTGTAGGGGTGGCCCAGTGCTCCCAGACCATCAGGCTGTAGGGGTGGCCCAGTGCTCCCAGACCATCAGGCTGTAGGGGTGGCCCAGTGCTCCCAGACCATCAGGCTGTAGGGGTGGCCCAGTGCTCCCAGACCATCAGGCTGTAGGGGTGGCCCAGTGCTCCCAGACCATCAGGCTGTAGGGGTGGCCCAGTGTTCCCAGACCATTGGGCCGTAGGGGTGGCCCAGTGCTCCCAGACCATTGGGCCGTAGGGGTGGCCCAGTGCTCCCAGACCATCAGGCTGTAGGGGTGGCCCAGTGCTCCCAGACCATCAGGCCGTAGGGGTGGCCCAGTGCTCCCAGACCATTGGGCCGTAGGGGTGGCCCAGTGCTTCATCTATTCTAATTGAATAGTTTCTCTTTTGGGAATAAAGACTGCTAAAAACCTTGTATTTTTATATAAAATGAGATGATAGGCACATTACATCACCAACAGGACGTGGACACCTGCTCGTTGAACATCTCATTCGAAGATCATGGGCATTAATATGGAGTTGGTTCCCCCATTGCTGCTATAACAGCCTCCACTCTTCTGGGAAGGCTTTCCACTAGATGTTGGAACATTGCTGCTATAACAGCCTCCACTCTTCTGGGAAGGCTTTCCACTAGATGTAGGAACATTGCTGCTATAACAGCCTCCACTCTTCTGGGAAGGCTTTCCACTAGATGTTGGAACATTGCTGCTATAACAGCCTCCATTCTTCTGGGAAGGCTTTCCACTACATGTTGGAACATTGCTGCTATAACAGCCTCCACTCTTCTGGGAAGGATTTCCACTAGATGTTGGAACATTGCTGCTATAACAGCCTCCACTCTTCTGGGAAGGCTTTCCACTAGATGTTGGAACATTGCTGCTATAACAGCCTCCACTCTTCTGGGAAGGCTTTCCACTAGATGTTGGAACATTGCTGCTATAACAGCCTCCATTCTTCTGGGCAGGCTTTCCACTAGATGTTGGAACATTACTGCTATAACAGCCTCCATTCTTCTGGGAAGGCTTTCCACTAGTTGTTGGAACATTGCTGCTATAACAGCCTCCACTCTTCTGGGAAGGCTTTCCACTAGATGTTGGAACATTGCTGCTATAACAGCCTCCACTCTTCTGGGAAGGCTTTCCACTAGATGTTGGAACATTGCTGCTATAACAGCCTCCACTCTTCTGGGAAGGCTTTCCACTAGATGTTGGAACATTGCTGCTATAACAGCCTCCATTCTTCTGGGAAGGCTTTCCACTAGATGTTGGAACATTGCTGCTATAACAGCCTCCACTCTTCTGGGAAGGCTTTCCACTAGATGTTGGAACATTGCTGCTATAACAGCCTCCATTCTTCTGGGAAGGCTTTCCACTAGATGTTGGAACATTACTGCTATAACAGCCTCCATTCTTCTGGGAAGGCTTTCCACTAGTTGTTGGAACTTTGCTGCTATAACAGCCTCCACTCTTCTGGGAAGGCTTTCCACTAGATGTTGGAACATTGCTGCTATAACAGCCTCCACTCTTCTGGGAAGGCTTTCTACTAGATGTTGGAACATTGCTGCTATAACAGCCTCCACTCTTCTGGGAAGGCTTTCCACCAGATGTTGGAACATTGCTGCTATAACAGTACCACTCTTCTGGGAAGGCTTTCCACTAGATGTTGGAACATTGCTGCTATAACAGCCTCCATTCTTCTGGGAAGGCTTTCCACCAGATGTTGGAACATTGCTGCTATAACAGCCTACACTCTTCTGGGAAGGCTTTCCACTAGATGTTGGAACATTACTGCTATAACAGCCTCCACTCTTCTGGGAAGGCTTTCCACCAGATGTTGGAACATTGCTGCTGTAACAGCCTCCACTCTTCTGGGAAGGCTTTCCACTAGTTGTTGGAACATTGCTGCTATAACAGCCTCCACTCTTCTGGGAAGGCTTTCCACTAGATGTTGAAACATTGCTGCAGGTTGCTTCCATTCAGCCACAAGAGCATTAATGAGGTCGGGCACTGATGTTGGACGATTAGGCCTGGCTCGCAGTCGGCGTTCCAATTCATCCCAAAGGTGTTTCGATGGGGTTGAGGTCAGGGTTATTTTAGGGTTATTTCACACAGATCTCGACAAACCATTTCTGTATGAACCTCACTTTGTGCACGTGGGGCATTGTCATGCTGAAACAGGAAAGGGCCTTCCCCAAACTGTTGCCACAAAGTTGGAAGCACAGAACCGTCTAGAATGTCATTGTACGCTGAAGCGTTAAGATTTCCCTTCATTGGAACTAAGGGGTCAGAACCACGAACCAACAGACCAAGACCATTATTCCTCCTCTAATTTTTTTTTTTACAGTTGGCACTATGCATTGGGACAGGTAGCATATTCCTGGCATCCGTCAAACCCTGATTTATCCGCCAGATGGTGAAGCGTGATTCATCACTCCAGAGAAGGCGTTTCCACTGCTCCAGAGTCCCTTGGCGGAGAGCTTTACATCACTAGAGCCGACACTTGGCATTGCGCATGGTGATCTTAGGCTTGTGTGCGGCTGCTCAGCAATAACAATACCGGTGCAGACGTTGCTTCCAGAGGCAGTTTGGAACTCGGTAGCGAGTGTTGCAACCGAGGACAGACTATTCTTATGCGCTACGGTCTTCAGCACTTGCCGGTAGAGCAGGCCAACACCATCAGGTGTCCATGTTACAGCTGGAGCAGTAGAGCAGGCCAACACCACCGGGTGTCCATGTTACAGCTGGAGCAGGCCAACACCATCAGGTGTCCATGTTACAACTGGAGCAGTAGAGCAGGCCAACACCATAAGGTGTCCATGTTACAGCTGGAGCAGTAGAGCAGGCCAACACCATCAGGTGTCCATGTTACAACTGGAGCAGTAGAGCAGGCCAACACCATCAGGTGTCCATGTTACAACTGGAGCAGTAGAGCAGGCCAACACCATCAGGTGTCCATGTTACAGCTGGAGCAGTAGAGCAGGCCAACACCATCAGGTGTCCATGTTACAACTGGAGCAGTAGAGCAGGCCAACACCATCAGGTGTCCATGTTACAACTGGAGCAGTAGAGCAGGCCAACACCATCAGGTGTCCATGTTACAGCTGGAGCAGTAGAGCAGGCCAACACCATCAGGTGTCCATGTTACAACTGGAGCAGTAGAGCAGGCCAACACCATCAGGTGTCCATGTTACAGCTGGAGCAGTAGAGCAGGCCAACACCATCAGGTGTCCATGTTACAGCTGGAGCAGTAGAGCAGGCCAACACCATCAGGTGTCCATGTTACAACTGGAGCAGTAGAGCAGGCCAACACCATCAGGTGTCCATGTTACAGCTGGAGCAGTAGAGCAGGCCAACACCATCAGGTGTCCATGTTACAACTGGAGCAGTAGAGCAGGCCAACACCATCAGGTGTCCATGTTACAACTGGAGCAGTAGAGCAGGCCAACACCATCAGGTGTCCATGTTACAGCTGGAGCAGTAGAGCAGGCCAACACCATCAGGTGTCCATGTTACAGCTGGAGCAGTAGAGCAGGCCAACACCATCAGGTGTCCATGTTACAGCTGGAGCAGTAGAGCAGGCCAACACCATCAGGTGTCCCTGTTACAGCTGGAGCAGTAGAGCAGGCCAACACCATCAGGTGTCCATGTTACAGCTGGAGCAGGCCAACACCATCAGGTGTCCATGATACAGCTTGAGCAGTAGAGCAGGCCAACACCATCAGGTGTCCATGTTACAGCTGGAGCAGGCCAACACCATCAGGTGTCCATGTTACAGCTGGAGCAGTAGAGCAGGCCAACACCATCAGGTGTCCCTGTTACAGCTGGAGCAGTAGAGCAGGCCAACACCATCAGGTGTCCCTGTTACAGCTGGAGCAGTAGAGCAGGCCAACACCATCAGGTGTCCCTGTTACAGCTGGAGCAGTAGAGCAGGCCAACACCATCAGGTGTCCATGTTACAGCTGGAGCAGTAGAGCAGGCCAACACCATCAGGTGTCCCTGTTACAGCTGGAGCAGTAGAGCAGGCCAACACCATCAGGTGTCCCTGTTAGAGCTGGAGCAGTAGAGCAGGCCAACACCATCAGGTGTCCCTGTTACAGCTGGAGCAGTAGAGCAGGCCAACACCATCAGGTGTCCCTGTTACAGCTGGAGCAGTAGAGCAGGCCAACACCACCAGGTGTCCCTGTTACAGCTGGAGCAGTAGAGCAGGCCAACACCATCAGGTGTCCCTGTTACAGCTGGAGCAGTAGAGCAGGCCAACACCATCAGGTGTCCATGTTACAGCTGGAGCAGTAGAGCAGGCCAACACCATCAGGTGTCCCTGTTACAGCTGGAGCAGTAGAGCAGGCCAACACCATCAGGTGTCCATGTTACAACTGGAGCAGTAGAGCAGGCCAACACCATCAGGTGTCCATGTTACAGCTGGAGCAGTAGAGCAGGCCAACACCATCAGGTGTCCCTGTTACAGCTGGAGCAGTAGAGCAGGCCAACACCATCAGGTGTCCCTGTTACAGCTGGAGCAGTAGAGCAGGCCAACACCATCAGGTGTCCATGTTACAGCTGGAGCAGGCCAACACCATCAGGTGTCCATCATACAGCTGGAGCAGTAGAGCAGGCCAACACCATCAGGTGTCCATGTTACGGCTGGAGCAGGCCAACACCATCAGGTGTCCATGTTACAGCTGGAGCAGTAGAGCAGGCCAACACCATCAGGTGTCCCTGTTACAGCTGGAGCAGTAGAGCAGGCCAACACCATCAGGTGTCCCTGTTACAGCTGGAGCAGTAGAGCAGGCCAACACCATCAGGTGTCCATGTTACAGCTGGAGCAGTAGAGCAGGCCAACACCATCAGGTGTCCCTGTTACAGCTGGAGCAGTAGAGCAGGCCAACACCATCAGGTGTCCATGTTACAGCTGGAGCAGTAGAGCAGGCCAACACCATCAGGTGTCCCTGTTACAGCTGGAGCAGTAGAGCAGGCCAACACCATCAGGTGTCCATGTTACAGCTGGAGCAGTAGAGCAGGCCAACACCATCAGGTGTCCCTGTTACAGCTGGAGCAGTAGAGCAGTCCAACACCATCAGGTGTCCCTGTTACAGCTGGAGCAGTAGAGCAGGCCAACACCATTAAGGGTCAAATGAATTAGCTAATTACTTTGACTCATCCACTTCTTTAGAAGTTAGTGTATTTTCTCTGATGGTTGTCAAGCCAATCACTCCCGATAGTCTCATGTTTATATTTTAGTCATCTACAGACACTCTTATCCAGAGAGTGACTTACAATTAGTGCATTCGTCTTAAGATAGGTAGGTGAGACAACCACATACCACACAGGAAGTAAACATTACTTTTTAAATAAAAGATCTCAGGGAAGGTTACTTATCATGCAAGCAGAGTTCACCGACCCACCTCTGTTTAAACAAGCATAAGGCTAACCGCCTCGGGAACCCCAGGAGAGAATATATCATTTTAAAGCCAGACTGCTTCACTCTTTTAGGCCAGAGCTGCCCTTCATCGGTAATATATACCCCCAAGCAGTGCTCTCTGGGAAGGCAGAAATAAGCCATGTCCATTTTCTTGTAAAAGTGTGGTGAAAGTTTGAATTGGAACTGAAGTGGAGTCAGTAGGGCGGCGTGGATGTGCCGAGGAAGGTTGGATTAGAGTGCAGGGCATTGAGGCTAAAGCCTTTGAATGTATAAATATACTGTCAATCCTATGAACAGAAAAATCTTCACCGTTGGTAACATGAGTGTCGAAGGGCAAACGTGTCAATTTAACATAACATACAATGATTACGTTGAATAACATCACCATGGTAACATGAGTGTTGAAGGGCAAACGTGACAATTTAACATAACATACAATGATTACGTTGAATAACATCACCATGGTAACATGAGTGTTGAAGGGCAAACGTGTCAATTTAACATAACATACAATGATTACGTTGAATAACATCACCATGGTAACATGAGTGTTGAAGGACAAACGTGACAATTTAACTTAACATACAATGATTGTGTGAATAACATCACCATGGTAACATGAGTGTTGAAGGACAAACGTGTCAATTTAACTTAACATACAATGATTACGTTGAATAACATCACCATGGTAACATGAGTGTTGAAGGGCAAACGTGACAATTTAACATAACATACAATGATTACGTTGAATAACATCACCATGGTAACATGAGTGTCGAAGGGCAAACGTGTCAATTTAACATAACATACAATGATTACGTTGAATAACATCACCATGGTAACATGAGTGTCGAAGGGCAAACGTGACAATTTAACATAACATACAATGATTACGTTGAATAACATCACCATGGTAACATGAGTGTCGAAGGGCAAACGTGACAATTTAACATAACATACAATGATTACGTTGAATAACATCACCATGGTAACATGAGTGTTGAAGGGCAAACGTGACAATTTAACATAACATACAATGATTACGTTGAATAACATCACCATGGTAACATGAGTGTCGAAGGGCAAACGTGTCAATTTAACTTAACATACAATGATTACGTTGAATAACATCACCATGGTAACATGAGTGTCGAAGGGCAAACGTGTCAATTTAACATAACATACAATGATTACGTTGAATAACATCACCATGGTAACATGAGTGTCGAAGGGCAAACGTGTCAATTTAACTTAACATACAATGATTACGTTGAATAACATCACCATGGTAACATGAGTGTTGAAGGGCAAACGTGACAATTTAACATAACATACAATGATTACGTTGAATAACATCACCATGGTAACATGAGTGTCGAAGGGCAAACGTGACAATTTAACTTAACATACAATGATTACGTTGAATAACATCACCATGGTAACATGAGTGTCGAAGGGCAAAAAATACATTTAGATGGAAATTCCACTTGGTTGGTTACTACATGATTCCACATGTGTTATTTAATAGTTTTGATGTCTTCACTATTATTCTACAATGTAGAAAATAGTACAAATAAAGAAAAACCCTTGAATGAGTAGATGTGTCCAAACTTTAGACAGGTACATGCATATATATATATAGATATACATTCACACGTACACAGTATCTCTTGGCTAGATGTCAGGAAGGATACAGTAGGTCACCTTCACACCATAACCAGCTACTCAAGGGCCCTGAGATGAAAGACTGACACTGTCTAATGCATGAAATCAAACAGCGAAGGCTCCCCTCCTTCACCCCGCCATTCCTCTCCTCCTTCACCCCACCATTCCTCTCCTCCTTCAACCCGCCATTCCTCTCCTCCTTCACCCCGCCATTCCTCTCCTCCTTCACCCCACCATTCCTCTCCTCCTTCACCCCGCCATTCCTCTCCTCCTTCACCCCGCCATTCCTCTCCTCCTTCAACCCGCCATTCCTCTCCTCCTTCACCCCGCCATTCCTCTCCCTCCTTCACCCCGCCATTCCTCTCCTCCTTCACCCCCGCCATTCCTCTCCTCCTTCACCCCTCCATTCCTCTCCTCCTTCACCCCCACCATTCCTCTCCTCCTTCACCCCACCATTCCTCTCCTCCTTCACCCCGCCATTCCTCTCCTCCTTCAACCCGCCATTCCTCTCCTCCTTCACCCCGCCATTCCTCTCCTCCTTCACCCCACCATTCCTCTCCTCCTTCACCCCGCCATTCCTCTCCTCCTTCACCCCGCCATTCCTCTCCTCCTTCACCCCGCCATTCCTCTCCTCCTTCAAGCAATCACCCAAGTGTCACCCCTCTCCTCGAAGCAAAAAAGTCTGAATATTAATTTAATTATCACACTTCATTAAACTGTCTAGCCGTGTCTCTTCCTCAACAAAGAGACAGTCCTCTTTTTAAAAGCAAGCCATTATGCTCTGAGCATTATGTAATAGTACCTAGGCAACTAAAGGAGAGGGCCCACTGGGCACAAACATCAGTTCGACGTTGAGTTCACCATGTCATTTAGTTTAAACGTTGGTTGAAAAATAAAATTATTACGTTGAAGCGTTTTTTTAAAAATCCAACCAGTTTTCTATGTTGATTCAACATCATCACAATACATGTTTTTGTTGTGAAATTACATGGAAACAAAAGTTGATTCAAACAGTTTTTGTCTAGTGCACCTTCTAGAGAGCATTCCTTGGGAGGGTGGGGTCTAGTTCATCTCTCTGGGAGGGTGGGGTCTAGTTCATCTCTCTGGGAGGGTGGGGTCTAGTTCATCTCTCTCTGGGAGGGTGGGGTCTAGTTCATCTCTCTCTGGGAGGGTGGGGTCTAGTTCATCTCTCTCTGGGAGGGTGGGGTCTAGTTCATCTCTCTCTGGGAGGGTGGGGTCTAGTTCATCTCTCTGGGAGGGTGGGGTCTAGTTCATCTCTCTCTGGGAGGGTGGGGTCTAGTTCATCTCTCTGGGAGGGTGGGGTCTGGAGTTCATCTCTCTGGGAGGGTGGGGTCTAGTTCATCTCTCTCTGGGAGGGTGGGGTCTAGTTCATCTCTCTGGGAGGGTGGGGTCTAGTTCATCTCTCTCTGGGAGGGTGGGGTCTAGTTCATCTCTCTCTGGGAGGGTGGGGTCTAGTTCATCTCTCTCTGGGAGGGTGGGGTCTAGTTCATCTCTCTCTGGGAGGGTGGGGTCTAGTTTGTCTCTCTCTGGGAGGGTGGGGTCTAGTTCATCTCTCTGGGAGGGTGGGGTCTAGTTCATCTCTCTCTGGGAGGGTGGGGTCTAGTTCATCTCTCTGGGAGGGTGGGGTCTAGTTTGTCTCTCTGGGAGGGTGGGGTCTAGTTCATCTCTCTGGGAGGGTGGGGTCTAGTTTGTCTCTCTGGGAGGGTGGGGTCTAGTTCATCTCTCTGGGAGGGTGGGGTCTAGTTCATCTCTCTGGGAGGGTGGGTTCTAGTTCATCTCTCTCTGGGAGGGTGGGGTCTAGTTCATCTCTCTGGGAGGGTGGGGTCTAGTTCATCTCTCTCTGGGAGGGTGGGGTCTAGTTTGTCTCTCTGGGAGGGTGGGGTCTAGTTCATCTCTCTGGGAGGGTGGGGTCTAGTTCATCTCTCTCTGGGAGGGTGGGGTCTAGTTCATCTCTCTGGGAGGGTGGGGTCTAGTTCATCTCTCTCTGGGAGGGTGGGGTCTAGTTTGTCTCTCTGGGAGGGTGGGGTCTAGTTCATCTCTCTGGGAGGGTGGGGTCTAGTTCATCTCTCTGGGAGGGTGGGGTCTAGTTCATCTCTCTCTGGGAGGGTGGGGTCTAGTTTGTCTCTCTGTAAGGGTGGGGTCTAGTTCATCTCTCTGGGAGGGTGGGGTCTAGTTCATCTCTCTGGAAGGGTGGGGTCTAGTTCATCTCTCTGGAAGGGTGGGGTCTAGTTCATCTCTCAGGAAGGGTGGGGTCTAGTTCATCTCTCTGGAAGGGTGGGGTCTAGTTCATCTCTCTGGAAGGGTGGGGTCTAGTTCATCTCTCTGGAAGGGTGGGGTCTAGTTCATCTCTCTGGGAGGGTGGGGTCTAGTTCATCTCTCTCTGGGAGGGTGGGGTCTCGTTCATCTCTCTGGGAGGGTGGGGTCTAGTTCATCTCTCTGGGAGGGTGGGGTCTAGTTCATCTCTCTGGGAGGGTGGGGTCTAGTTCATCTCTCTCTGGGAGGGTGGGGTCTAGTTCATCTCTCTGGGAGGGTGGGGTCTAGTTCATCTCTCTCTGGGAGGGTGGGGTCTAGTTCATCTCTCTCTGGGAGGGTGGGGTCTAGTTCATGTCTCTGGGAGGGTGGGGTCTAGTTCATCTCTCTGGGAGGGTGGGGTCTAGTTCATGTCTCTGGGAGGGTGGGGTCTAGTTCATCTCTCTGGGAGGGTGGGGTCTAGTTCATGTCTCTGGGAGGGTGGGGTCTAGTTCATCTCTCTGGGAGGGTGGGGTCTAGTTCATCTCTCTCTGGGAGGGTGGGGTCTAGTTCATGTCTCTGGGAGGGTGGGGTCTAGTTCATGTCTCTGGGAGGGTGGGGTCTAGTTCATGTCTCTGGGAGGGTGGGGTCTAGTTCATCTCTCTGGGAGGGTGGGGTCTAGTTCATGTCTCTGGGAGGGTGGGGTCTAGTTCATCTCTCTCTGGGAGGGTGGGGTCTAGTTAATCTCTCTGGGAGGGTGGGGTCTAGTTCATGTCTCTGGGAGGGTGGGGTCTGGTTCATCTCTCTGGGAGGGTGGAGGGAGGTCTGGTTCATGTCTCTGGGAGGGTGGGGTCTCGTTCATGTCTCTGGGAGGGTGGGGTCTAGTTCATGTCTCTGGGAGGGTGGGGTCTGGTTCATCTCTCTGGGAGGGTGGAGGGAGGTCTGGTTCATGTCTCTGGGAGGGTGGGGTCTCGTTCATCTCTCTGGGAGGGTGGAGGGAGGTCTGGTTCATGTCTCTGGGAGGGTGGGGTCTGGTTCATCTCTCTGGGAGGGTGGAGGGAGGTCTGGTTCATGTCTCTGGGAGGGTGGGGTCTGGTTCATCTCTCTGGGAGGGTGGAGGGAGGTCTGGTTCATGTCTCTGGGAGGGTGGGGTCTGGTTCATGTCTCTGGGAGGGTGGAGGGAGGTCTGGTTCATCTCTCTGGGAGGGTGGGGTCTGGTTCATCTCTCTGGGAGGGTGGAGGGAGGTTATCTGAGATATTTAGTTTCTACCTTCCTCAATGTTTGAAGGATCAACAATTGTTATGTTGATTCTGCTCGTATCTTGAGATGAACTAGTTAATGAGATTGAAATAAACTAGTTAAGAAGCTGAGATTTAAAGTTATTTTATAGAAATAGATCTTGCCTCTCCCTGAACAGCAGGAACCACATTGTACAGTCAACTTCTTGACTTTGGTGGCACCATTTACAAGATCTCGGCAGCCACTAATCTGAAACCTTTGGATGCCGCCCGCCATTGTTTTTATCACAGGTGACAGTTTTAATACTCATCACTACATCCTGTATCTGGTCCTCATTAAAGTCCCGTAGATCACTTCCTACTCATCACTATATCCTGTATCTGGTCCTCATTAAAGTCCAGTAGATCACTTCCTACTCATCACTACATCCTGTATCTGGTCCTCATTAAAGTCCAGTAGATCACTTCCTACTCATCACTACATCCTGTATCTGGTCCTCATTAAAGTCCCGTAGATCACTTCCTACTCATCACTACATCCTGTATCTGGTCCTCATTAAAGTCCAGTAGATCACTTCCTACTCATCACTATATCCTGTATCTGGTCATCATTAAAGTCCAGTAGATCACTTCCTACTCATCACTATATCCTGTATCTGGTCATCATTAAAGTCCAGTAGATCACTTCCTACTCATCACTACATCCTGTATCTGGTCCTCATTAAAGTCCCGTAGATCACTTCCTACTCATCACTACATCCTGTATCTGGTCCTCATTAAAGTCCAGTAGATCACTTCCTACTCATCACTATATCCTGTATCTAAAGGTTGATTGGTCCTCATTAAAGTCTCGTAGATCACTTCATTATTTCCTTTCTGGTTTACAAAGCTCTAATATACAAGCTTCTGACTTACCTAACTTGTTAAAGTATAAAAACATGATACCAAATACTTGTTATTGTGTCTTGTAGTTTTTATCACGCCCTGATGTTTCACCTGTCTTTGTGATTGTCCAGGTTTCCTCCAGGTTTCCTGTCTCTCTGTGCCAGTTCGTCTTGTTTCCCCCGTTAATTCACAGTGTATTTATCCCTGTGTTTCCTGTCTCTCTGTGCCAGTTCGTTCTGTTTTCCCCGTTAGTTCACAGTGTATTTATCCCTATGTTTCCTGTCTCTCTGTGCCGGTTCGTTCTGTTTCCCCCGTTAGTTCACAGTGTATTTATCCCTGTGTTTCCTGTCTCTCTGTGCCAGTTCGTTCTGTTTCCCCCGTTAGTTCACAGTGTATTTATCCCTGTGTTTCCTGTCTCTCTGTGCCAGTTCGTCCTGTTTTCGTCGTTAGTTCAGTGTATTTATCTCTGTGTTTCCTGTCTCTCTGTGCCAGTTCGTTCTGTTTCCCCCGTTAGTTCAGTGTATTTATCCCTATGTTTCCTGTCTCTATGTGCCAGTGTATTTATCCCTGTGTTTCCTGTCTCTCTGTGCCGGTTCGTTCTGTTTCCCCCGTTAGTTCACAGTGTATTTATCCCTGTGTTTCCTGTCTCTCTGTGCCAGTTCGTTCTGTTTCCCCGTTAGTTCACAGTGTATTTATCCCTGTGTTTCCTGTCTCTCTGTGCCAGTTCGTTCTGTTTTCGTCGTTAGTTCACAGTGTATTTATCCCTGTGTTTCCTGTCTCTCTGTGCCAGTTCGTTCTGTTTTCGTCGTTAGTTCACAGTGTATTTATCCCTGTGTTTCCTGTCTCTCTGTGCCAGTTCGTTCTGTTTCCCCCGTTAGTTCACAGTGTATTTATCCCTGTGTTTCCTGTCTCTCTGTGCCAGTTCGTTCTGTTTTCGTCGTTAGTTCACAGTGTATTTATCCCTGTGTTTCCTGTCTCTCTGTGCCAGTTCGTTCTGTTTTCGTCGTTAGTTCACAGTGTATTTATCCCTGTGTTTCCTGTCTCTCTGTGCCAGTTCGTCCTGTTTTCGTCATTAGATCACAGTGTATTTATCCCTGTGTTTCCTGTCTCTCTGTGCCAGTTCGTCCTGTTTTCCCCGTTAGTTCACAGTGTATTTATCCCTATGTTTCCTGTCTCTCTGTGCCAGTTCGTCCTGTTTTCCCCGTTAGTTCACAGTGTATTTATCCCTGTTTCCTGTCTCTCTGTGCCAGTTCGTCCTGTTTTCCCGTTAGTTCACAGTGTATTTATCCCTATGTTTCCTGTCTCTCTGTGCCAGTTCGTCCTGTTTTCCCCGTTAGTTCACAGTGTATTTATCCCTATGTTTCCTGTCTCTCTGTGCCAGTTCGTCCTGTTTTCCCCGTTAGTTCACAGTGTATTTATCCCTGTGTTTCATGTCTCTCTGTGCCAGTTCGTCCTGTTTTCCCCGTTAGTTCACAGTGTATTTATCCCTATGTTTCCTGTCTCTGTGCCAGTTCGTCCTGTTTTCCCCGTTAGTTCACAGTGTATTTATCCCTGTGTTTCCTGTCTCTCTGTGCCAGTTCGTCCTGTTTTCCCCGTTAGTTCACAGTGTATTTATCCCTGTGTTTCCTGTCTCTCTGTGCCAGTTCGTCCTGTTTTCCCCGTTAGTTCACAGTGTATTTATCCCTGTGTTTCCTGTCTCTCTGTGCCAGTTCGTCTTGTTTCCCCCGTTAGTTCACAGTGTATTTATCCCTGTGTTTCCTGTCTCTCTGTGCCAGTTCGTTCTGTTTTCGTCGTTAGTTCACAGTGTATTTATCCCTGTGTTTCCTGTCTCTCTGTGCCAGTTCGTCTTGTTTCCCCCGTTAGTTCACAGTGTATTTATCCCTGTGTTTCCTGTCTCTCTGTGCCAGTTCGTCTTGTTTCCCCCGTTAGTTCACAGTGTATTTATCCCTGTGTTTCCTGTCTCTCTGTGCCAGTTCGTCTTGTTTCCCCCGTTAGTTCACAGTGTATTTATCCCTGTGTTTCATGTCTCTCTGTGCCAGTTCGTCTTTTCTTGCCAACCTAGCTCCTATTTTTTCCCAGTTTCTGTTTTTTCCTAGCCCTCCTGGTTTTGAGCCTTGCCTGTTATGACGCCGAATCCGCCTGCCTGACAACTGTTTGGACTCTGACCTGGTTGATGACCTCTCGCCTGTCCTGACCTCTCGCCTGCCTATCCACGGGTACTGTTTGGACTCTGACCTGGTTGATGACCTCTCGCCTGTCCTGACCTCTCGCCTGCCTATCCACGGGTACTGTTTGGACTCTGACCTGGTTGATGACCTCTCGCCTGTCCTGACCTCTCGCCTGCCTATCCACGGGTACTGTTTGGACTCTGACCTGGTTGATGACCTCTCGCCTGTCCTGACCTCTCGCCTGCCTATCCACGGGTACTGTTTGGACTCTGACCTGGTTGATGACCTCTCGCCTGTCCTGACCTCGAGCCTGCCTATCCACGGGTACTGTTTGGACTCTGACCTGGTTGATGAACTCTCGCCTGTCCCCGACCTGCCTTTTGCCTACTCCCTTCGGTATAATAAATATTGGAGCTCAACCATCTGCCTCCTGAGTTTGCATTTGGGTCTCGCCTTGTGCCCTTGTAGTTTCACCTTGTTGTTACATCCTCATGGCACCATTGGAAATGAGGCTCTGGTCTCAACTGGTCTCCTCTAATTAAAATCACAGTTAATAAAAACAAGAGAGTTGAGAGAGACTCAGTTGTCACTTCTTTTTAAAAATCGAGTTACTTTGTGCCGCAGAGGGCCGTCTGCGACACCCTCAGGTGTCAATCTAAAGAGAAGGACGAGAGAGAGGGAGAGCGTAGAACAATCAACTGACATATCAATCTGAAACTTATTTTAGAGAGACGCTTCCCACCTCACCTCGTCTCACCTTGTCTCACCTCACCTCGTGTCACCTCGTCTCACCTCGTCTCACCTCACCTCGTCTCACCTGACCTCGTCTCACCTCACCTCACCTCACCTCGTCTCACCTCACCTCGTCTCACCTCACCTCGTCTCACCTCACCTCGTCTCACCTCACCTCGTGTCACCTCGTCTCACCTCACCTCGTCTCACCTCACCTCGTCTCACCTCACCTCGTGTCACCTCGTCTCACCTCACCTCACCTCGTCTCACCTCACCTCACCTCGTCTCACCTCACCTCGTCTCACCTCACCTCGTCTCACCTCACCTCGTCTCACCTCACCTCGTCTCACCTCACCTCGTCTCACCTGACCTCGTCTCACCTCACCTCGTCTCACCTCACCTCACCTCACCTCACCTCGTCTCACCTCACATTCTTTACCTAAGAGGAGAGGGATGACAGAAATGTAATTTCTCTCTCTCGTGTATCTCTGCTGTTGAGGTGTGACTGCAGGATGAAAGGATGGCATTAACTGGATTCACTCTGAGGATCCTCTCAGATAATGAACTCAAACAGACTCCCAGATGTCTTGCATGGGAATAATCTGCACTTATTTTGCCCCGCAGAACGTTGCATACGTGTAGTTCATTCTGATTAAAACACTATGAGACATCTCTAGTAATGGAGAAAAAAAAGTTTATACCCAAAACGCACTTCAGCCCAGTTTAAACACGAAAAGGAGAATCAGTTGAAATATCCTGGGGTTAAGGAATGTTCTCTGGACATCTCTAGTAATCTCTAGTAATCTCTGGACATCTCTAGTAATCTCTAGTAATCTCTAGTCATCTCTAGTAATCTCTGGACATCTCTAGTAATCTCTGGACATCTCTAGTAATCTCTGGACATCTCTAGTAATCTCTGGACATCTCTAGTAATCTCTAGTAATCTCTAGTAATCTCTAGTAATCTCTGGACATCTCTAGTAATCTCTAGTAATCTCTAGTAATCTCTGACATCTCTAGTAATCTCTAGTAATCTCTAGTAATCTCTAGTAATCTCTAGTAATCTCTGGACATCTCTAGTAATCTCTGGACATCTCTAGTAATCTCTGTCTCTAGTAATCTCTGGACATCTCTAGTAATCTCTGGACATCTCTAGTAATCTCTAGTAATCTCTGGACATCTCTAGTAATCTCTAGTAATCTCTAGTAATCTCTAGTAATCTCTGGACATCTCTAGTAATCTCTAGTAATCTCTAGTAATCTCTGGACATCTCTAGTAATCTCTAGTAATCTCTGGACATCTCTAGTAATCTCTAGTAATCTCTAGTAATCTCTAGTAATCTCTGGACATCTCTAGTAATCTCTAGTAATCTCTGGACATCTCTAGTAATCTCTAGTAATCTCTAGTAATCTCTAGTAATCTCTTGACATCTCTAGTAATCTCTGGACATCTCTAGTAATCTCTGGACATCTCTAGTAATCTCTAGTAATCTCTAGTAATTTCTAGTAATCTCTAGTAATCTCTGGACATCTCTAGTAATCTCTAGTAATCTCTAGTAATCTCTAGTAATCTAGTAATTTCTAGTAATTTCTAGTAATCTCTAGTAATCTCTAGTAATCTCTGGACATCTCTAGTAATCTCTGGACATCTCTAGTAATCTCTGGACATCTCTAGTAATCTCTGGACATCTCTAGTAATCTCTGGACATCTCTAGTAATCTCTGGACATCTCTAGTAATCTCTAGTAATCTCTAGTAATCTCTAGTAATCTCTAGTAATCTCTGGACATCTCTAGTAATCTCTAGTAATCTCTAGTAATCTCTAGTAATCTCTGGACATCTCTAGTAATCTCTAGTAATCTCTGGACATCTCTAGTAATCTCTAGTAATCTCTGGACATCTCTAGTAATCTCTAGTAATCTCTAGTAATCTCTGGACATCTCTAGTAATCTCTGGACATCTCTAGTAATCTCTGGACATCTCTAGTAATCTCTAGTAATCTCTAGTAATCTCTAGTAATCTCTAGTAATCTCTAGTAATCTCTAGTAATCTCTAGTAATCTCTAGTAATCTCTAGTAATCTCTAGTAATTTCTAGTAATCTCTAGTAATCTCTAGTAATCTCTAGTAATCTCTAGTAATTTCTAGTAATCTCTAGTAATCTCTAGTAATTTCTAGTAATCTCTAGTAATCTCTAGTAATCTCTAGTAATCTCATGGCAAGTGGGAAACAGGGGGAGATACTGTCACCTCAACTTCACGTCATGTCACCTTGGCGTAATATACCAGCCCCCTCTACTGGTCACATGTAGACATGACAACCAGTTCACAGGGTTCCCATCTGAGGGTCTCCTAGTATTATAGTGGGCAGCTTTGACTTCTAGGAATGTGACGTTGTACCAACCTGTCACTTCAGTTGTCAGTAGCTCCCCTGTGTTCCTATTCATCATTATAGCTACATCTGTTCTTCAGACATTAGGAGTCTGTGACAGTTAACTCCTTCTATCTCTCAACCAAACACACTGACAGGGAGAGGGGCCACTGTGGCAGTAAACACGTTCTCCCGTACCAGACACAGAGACTGGCCTGTCATACCAGACTCTGATACACAGGGACTGGCATGTCATACTAGACTCTGATACACAGAGACTGGCCTGTCAAACCAGACACAGAGACTGGCCTGTCATACCAGACGCAGAGACTGGCCTGTCATACCAGACACAGAGACTGGCCTGTCATACCAGACTCTGATACACAGAGACTGGCCTGTCATACCAGACACAGATACACAGAGACTGGCCTGTCAAACCAGACTCTGATACACAGAGACTGGCCTGTCATACCAGACTCTGATACACAGAGACTGGCCTGTCATACCAGACTATGATACACAGAGACTGGCCTGTCATACTAGACTCTGATACACAGAGACTGGCCTGTCATACCAGACACAGAGGCTGGCCTGTCATACTAGACTCTGATACACAGAGACTGGCATGTCATACTAGACTCTGATACACAGAGACTGGCATGTCATACTAGACTCTGATACACAGAGACTGGCCTGTCATACCAGACTCTGATACACAGAGACTGGCCTGTCATACCAGACTCTGATACACAGAGACTGGCCTGTCATACCAGACTCTGATACACAGATACTGGCCTGTCATACCAGACTCTGATACACAGAGACTGTCATACCAGACACAGAGACTGGCCTGTCATACCAGACACAGAGACTGGCCTGTCATACCAGACTCTGATACACAGAGACTGGCCTGTCATACCAGACTCTGATACACAGAGACTGGCCTGTCATACCATACACAGAGACTGGCCTGTCATACCAGACTATGATACACAGAGACTGGCCTGTCATACCAGACACAGAGACTGGCCTGTCATACCAGACTATGATACACAGAGACTGGCCTGTCATACCAGACTATGATACACAGAGACTGGCCTGTAATACCAGACACAGAGACTGGCCTGTCATACCAGACACAGAGACTGGCCTGTCATACCAGACACAGAGACTGGCCTGTCATATCAGACACAGAGACTGGCCTGTCATACCAGACACAGAGACTGGCCTGTCATACCAGACACAGACTGGCCTGTCATACCAGAGACTGGCCTGTCACCAGACAGAGACTGGCCTGTCATACCAGACACAGAGGCTGGCACACAGAGACTGGCCTGTCATACCAGACACAGAGACTGGCCTGTCATACCTCAGACACAGAGACTGGCCTGTCATACCAGACATACACAGAGACTGGCCTGTCATACCAGACTCTGATACACAGAGACTGGCCTGTCATACCAGACACAGAGACTGGCCTGTTGGCCTGTCATACCAGACACAGAGACTGGCCTGATACACACAGAGGCTGGCCTGTCATACTAGACTCTGATACACAGAGACTGGCCTGTCATACCAGACTCTGATACACAGAGACTGGCCTGTCATACCAGACTCTGATACACAGAGACTGGCCTGTCATACCAGACACAGAGACTGGCCTGTCATACCAGACACAGAGACTGGCCTGTCATACCAGACGCAGAGACTGGCCTGTCATACCAGACACAGAGACTGGCCTGTCATACCAGACTCTGATACACAGAGACTGGCCTGTCATACCAGACACAGATACACAGAGACTGGCCTGTCAAACCAGACTCTGATACACAGAGACTGGCCTGTCATACCAGACTCTGATACACAGAGACTGGCCTGTCATACCAGACACAGATACACAGAGACTGGCCTGTCAAACCAGACTCTGATACACAGAGACTGGCCTGTCATACCAGACTCTGATACACAGAGACTGGCCTGTCATACCAGACTATGATACACAGAGACTGGCCTGTCATACCAGACTCTGATACACAGAGACTGGCCTGTCATACCATACACAGAGACTGGCCTGTCATACCATACACAGGGACTGGCCTGTCATACCAGACTCTGATACACAGAGACTGGCCTGTCATACCAGACTATGATACACAGAGACTGGCCTGTCATACCAGACACAGAGACTGGCCTGTCATACCAGACTCTGATACACAGAGACTGGCCTGTCATACCAGACTATGATACACAGAGACTGGCCTGTCATACCAGACACAGAGACCGGCCTGTCATACCAGACTCTGATACACAGAGACTGGCCTGTCATACCAGACACAGATACACAGAGACTGGCCTGTCAAACCAGACTCTGATACACAGAGACTGGCCTGTCATACCAGACTCTGATACACAGAGACTGGCCTGTCATACCAGACACAGAGACTGGCCTGTCATACCAGACACAGAGACTGGCCTGTCATACCAGACACAGAGACTGGCCTGTCATACCAGACACAGTCTGTCTGTATGGTTCTGAACCTCCTCTGTTCTATTCTCTCTCTCTGTCTGTATGGTTCTGAACCCCCTCTGTTCTGTTCTCTATCTATCTATATGGTTCTATCTATCTATATGGTTCTGAACCCTTCTGTTCGGTTCTGAACCTCCTCTGTTCTATTCTTCTGAACCTCCTCTGTTCTATTCTCTCTCTGTCTGTATGGTTCTGAACCCCCTCTGTTCTATTCTCTCTCTCTGTCTGTATGATTCTGAACCCCCTCTGTTCTATTCTCTCTCTGTCTGTATGGTTCTGAACCTCCTCTGTTCTATTCTCTCTCTGTCTGTATGGTTCTGAACCTCCTCTGTTATATTCTCTCTCTCTGTCTGTATGGTTCTGAACCCCCTCTGTTCTATTCTCTCTCTCTCTGTCTGTATGGTTCTGAACCTCCTCTGTTCTATTCTCTCTCTCTGTCTGTATGGTTCTGAACCGCCTCTGTTCTGTTCTCTATCTATCTATATGGTTCTATCTATCTATATGGTTCTGAACCGCCTCTGTTCTGTTCTCTATCTATCTATATGGTTCTATCTATCTATATGGTTCTGAACCGCCTCTGTTCTGTTCTCTATCTATCTATATGGTTCTGAACCCCCTCTATTCTGTTCTCTATCTATCTATATGGTTCTGAACCTTCTCTGTTCTGTTCTCTATCTATCTATATGGTTCTGAACCCCCTCTGTTCTGTTCTCTATTTATCTATGTGGTTCTGAACCCCCTCTGTTCTGTTCTCTATCTATCTGTATGGTTCTGACCCCTTCTGTTCTGTTCTGAACCTCCTCTGTTCTGTTCTATCTATCTATATGGTTCTGAACCCCCTCTGTTCTGTTCTCTATTTATCTATGTGGTTCTGAACCCCCTCTGTTCTGTTCTCTATCTATCTGTATGGTTCTGACCCCTTCTGTTCTGTTCTGAACCTCCTCTGTTCTGTTCTCTATCTATCTATATGGTTCTGAATCTTCTCTGTTCTGTTCTCTATCTATCTATATGGTTCTGAACCCCCTCTGTTCTGTTCTCTATCTATCTATATGGTTCTGAACCCCCTCTGTTCTGTTCTCTATTTATCTATGTGGTTCTGAACCCCCTCTGTTCTGTTCTCTATCTATCTGTATGGTTCTGAACCCCCTCTGTTCTGTTCTCTATCTATCTATATGGTTCTGAACCCCTCTGTTCTGTTCTCTATCTATCTATATGGTTCTGAACCCCTCTGTTCTGTTCTCTATCTATCTATATGGTTCTGAAACCCCTCTGTTCTGTTCTCTATCTATCTGTATGGTTCTGAACCCCCTCTGTTCTGTTCTCTATCTATCTGTATGGTTCTGAACCTCCTCTGTTCTGTTCTCTATCTATCTATATGGTTCTGGACCCCTCTGTTCTGTTCTCTATCTATCTATATGGTTCTGAACCTCCTCTGTTCTGTTCTCTATCTATCTATATGGTTCTGAACCCCTCTGTTCTGTTCTCTATTTATCTATGTGGTTCTGAACCCCTCTGTTCTGTTCTCTATCTGTCTGTATGGTTCTGAACCCCTTCTGTTCGGTTCTGAACACCCTCTGTTCTGTTCTCTATCTATCTATATGGTTCTGAACCTCCTCTGTTCTGTTCTCTATCTATCTGTATGGTTCTGAACCCCCTCTGTTCTGTTCTCTATCTATCTGTATGGTTCTGAACCCCTTCTGTTCTGTTATCTCTATATGGTTCTGAACCCCCTCTGTTCTGTTCTCCATCTATCTATATGGTTCTGAACCCCTTCTGTTCTGTTCTCTCTCTCTGTCTGTATGGTTCTCAACCCCCTCTGTTCTATTCTCTCTCTCTGTCTGTATGGTTCTGAACCCACTCTGTTCTATTCTCTCTCTCTGTCTGTATGGTTCTGAACCCCCTCTGTTCGGTTCTGAACACCCTCTGTTCTGTTCTCTATCTATCTGTATGGTTCTGAACCCACTCTGTTCTGTTCTCTCTATCTATCTGTATGGTTCTGAAACCCTTCTGTTCTGTTCTCTCTCTCTCTCTGTCTGTATGGTTCTAAACCCCCTCTGTTCTATTCTCTCTCTCTGTCTGTATGGTTCTGAACCCACTCTGTTCTATTCTCTCTCTCTGTCTGTATGGTTCTGAACCCCCTCTGTTCGGTTCTGAACCCCCTCTGTTCTATTCTCTCTCTCTGTCTGTATGGTTCTGAACCCCCTCTGTTCGGTTCTGAACACCCTCTGTTCTGTTCTCTATCTATCTGTATGGTTCTGAACCCCCTCTGTTCTGTTCTCTATCTATCTATATGGTTCTGAACCCCCTCTGTTCTGTTCTCTATTTATCTATGTGGTTCTGAACCCCCTCTGTTCTGTTCTCTATCTATCTGTATGGTTCTGAACCCCCTCTGTTCTGTTCTCTATCTATCTATATGGTTCTGAACCCCCTCTGTTCTGTTCTCTATCTATCTATATGGTTCTGAACCCCCTCTGTTCTGTTCTCTATCTATCTATATGGTTCTGAAACCCCTCTGTTCTGTTCTCTATCTATCTGTATGGTTCTGAACCCCCTCTGTTCTGTTCTCTATCTATCTGTATGGTTCTGAACCTCCTCTGTTCTGTTCTCTATCTATCTATATGGTTCTGGACCCCCTCTGTTCTCTATCTATCTATATGGTTCTGAACCTCCTCTGTTCTGTTCTCTATCTATCTATATGGTTCTGAACCCCCTCTGTTCTGTTCTCTATTTATCTATGTGGTTCTGAACCCCCTCTGTTCTGTTCTCTATCTGTCTGTATGGTTCTGAACCCCTTCTGTTCGGTTCTGAACACCCTCTGTTCTGTTCTCTATCTATCTATATGGTTCTGAACCTCCTCTGTTCTGTTCTCTATCTATCTGTATGGTTCTGAACCCCCTCTGTTCTGTTCTCTATCTATCTGTATGGTTCTGAACCCCTTCTGTTCTGTTATCTCTATATGGTTATCTCTATATGTGGCCCGGTCAAAAGTAGTGCACTATGTGGCCTGTTCCCTATATAGTGCACTATGTGGCCTGGTCAAAAGTAGTGCACTATGTGGCCTGTTCCCTATATAGTGCACTATGTGGCCTGTTCCCTATATAGTGCACTATGTGGCCTGGTCCCTATATAGTGCACTATGTGGCCTGGTCCCTATATAGTGCACTATGTGGCCTGTTCCCTATATAGTGCACTATGTGGCCTGGTCAAAAGTAGTGCACTATGCGGCCTGTTCCCTATATAGTGCACTATGTGGCCTGTTCCCTATATAGTGCATTATGCGGCCTGTTCCCTATATAGTGCACTATGTGGCCTGGTCAAAAGTAGTGCACTATGTGGCCTGTTCCCTATATAGTGCACTATGTGGCCTGTTCCCTATATAGTGCGCTATGTGGCCTGTTCCCTATATAGTGCACTATGTGGCCTGGTCAAAAGTAGTGCACTATGTGGCCTGTTCCCTATATAGTGCACTATGTGGCCTGTTCCCTATATAGTGCACTATGTGGCCTGGTCCCTATATAGTGCACTATGTGGCCTGTTCCCTATATAGTGCACTATGTGGCCTGTTCCCTATATAGTGCGCTATGTGGCCTGGTCCCTATATAGTGCGCTATGTGGCCTGTTCCCTATATAGTGCACTATGTGGCCTGTTCCCTATATAGTGCACTATGTGGCCTGTTCCCTATATAGTGCACTATGTGGCCTGGTCAAAAGTAGTGCACTATGTGGCCTGTTCCCTATATAGTGCACTATGTGGCCTGTTCCCTATATAGTGTACTATGCGGCCTGTTCCCTATATAGTGTGCTATGTGGCCTGGTCCCTATATAGTGCGCTATGTGGCCTGTTCCCTATATAGTGCACTATGTGGCCTGGTCAAAAGTAAATAGTGCACTATGTGGCCTGTTCCCTATATAGTGCACTATGTGGCACTATGTGGCCTGTTCCCTATATAGTGCACTATGCGGCCTGTTCCCTATATAGTGCACTATGCGGCCTGGTCAAAAGTAGTGCACTATATAGTTGACAGGGTTCCATTTGGGACACAGAGGCACTATTATACAAGGTGAAGGAGAGGATCAATACACTATGTGTAATTATGAACCCACTGTCATTAATAATGCCACATTGTAAATCAACATCTCCTCCGCAGTGACACATACCAAAACCATAGATATCACATAAAGTTCCTTTAAGGTCTTATCAAGGTAGACACAAAAAAAATATATATTATTTTGTTCATGTGTAGTTTCATCATTGTCAGAAAAGCTCCCTGCCTTAAAATATAAGCTATTCATCGTGTGAGCCCTTATAAATCAATCAAAGCTTAAAATGAAGCATTTCTTGAGAGCAGTGTGTTATAGAGCCCGCTCTGTAAATCAGAGGAATTAGAGTCTTGAGAGCAGTGTGTTATAGAGCCTGCTCTGTAAATCAGAGGAATTAGAGTCTTGAGAGCAGTGTGTTATAGAGCCTGCTCTGTAAATCAGAGGGATTCGAGTCTTTAGAGCAGTGTGTTATAGAGCCTGCTCTGTAAATCAGAGGAATTAGAGTCTAGAGAGCAGTGTGTTATAGAGCCCGCTCTGTAAATCAGAGGAATTAGAGTCTTGAGAGCAGTGTGTTATAGAGCCTGCTCTGTAAATCAGAGGAATTAGAGTCTTGAGAGCAGTGTGTTATAGAGCCTGCTCTGTAAATCAGAGGGATTAGAGTCTTGAGAGCAGTGTGTTATAGAGCCCGCTCTGTAAATCAGAGGAATTAGAGTCTTGAGAGCAGTGTGTTATAGAGCCCGCTCTGTAAATCAGAGGAATTAGAGTCTTGAGAGCAGTGTGTTATAGAGCCCGCTCTGTAAATCAGAGGAATTAGAGTCTTGAGAGCAGTGTGTTATAGAGCCCGCTCTGTAAATCAGAGGAATTAGAGTCTTGAGAGCAGTGTGTTATAGAGCCCGCTCTGTAAATCAGAGGAATTAGAGTCTTGAGAGCAGTCTGTTATAGAGCCTGCTCTGTAAATCAGAGGGATTAGAGTCTTGAGAGCAGTGTGTTATAGAGCCCACTCTGTAAATCAGAGGAATTAGAGTCTTGAGAGCAGTCTGTTATAGAGCCTGCTCTGTAAATCAGAGGGATTAGAGTCTTGAGAGCAGTGTGTTATAGAGCCCGCTCTGTAAATCAGAGGAATTAGAGTCTTGAGAGCAGTGTGTTATTAGAGTCTGAGAGCAGTGTGTTATAGAGCCTGCTCTGTAAATCAGAGGAATTAGAGTCTTGAGAGCAGTGTGTTATAGAGCCCGCTCTGTTACATAGTATTGCGGCCTGTTCCCTAATAGTGCACTATGTGGCCTGGTCAAAAGTAGTGCACTATGTGGCCTGTTCCTTATAGGCTAGGTACTGTGGCCTGTTCCCTATATAGTGCCTATGTGGCCTGTTCCTATATAGTGCACTATGTGGCCTGGTCAAAAGTAGTGCACATGTGGCCTGTTCCTATATAGTGAACTATGTCCTTCCCTATATAGTGCACTGGCATGTCCTCTATATAGTGCACTATGTGGCCTGTTCCCTATATAGTGCACCTCCAGTCGCCTGTTAGTGCGCTATGTGGCCTGGTCCCTATAGTGCGCTATGTGGCCTGTTCCCTATATAGTACTATGTGACTGTTCCCCTATATAGTGCACTATGTGGCCTGTTCCCTATATAGTGCACTATGTGGCCTGGTCAAAAGTAGTGCACTATGTACTGTTCTCGTATATAGTGCACTATGTGGCCTGTTCCCTATATATTGACTATGCGGCCTGTTCCCATATAGTGTGCTATGTGGCCTGGTCCTATATAGTGCGCTATGTGGCCTGTTCCCATATAGTGCACTATGTGGCCTGGTCAAAAGTAAATAGTGCACTATGTGGCCTGTTCTCTATAGTGCGCTATGTGGCCTGGTCCCTATATAGTGCGCTATGTGGCCTGTTCCCTATATAGTGCACTATGTGGCCTGTTCTCTATAGTGCACTATGTGGCCTGTTCCCATATAGTGCAATTAGTGGCCTGGTCAGTAAAACTATGTGGCCTGTTCCCAGTAAAACTATGTGGCCTGTTCCCTATATAGTGTACTATGCGGCCTGTTCTCTAATATAGTGTGCTATGTGGCCTGGTCCCCTATATAGTGCGCTATGTGGCCTGTTCCCATAGTACACTGTGTGCCTGGTCAAAAGTAAATAGTGCACTGTGGCCTGTTCCCTAATAGTGCACTATGTGGCACTATGTGGCCCTGCCTATATAGTACTATGTGCCTGTTCCTCATATAGT